>NW_027309197.1:0-35401 GCF_047496885.1 Scyliorhinus torazame | reverse complement strand
GACTCACTCTCCTCCCTCCAGTCCCTCTTCCTCCTGTCTTCCCCCTCCCAGTCTCCCTTCCTCCTTCCCACGCACCCCAACATCTCTCTCTCTCCCCCCTTTACAACTTTTCTCCCTCTCGCTTTCTCCTTCCTTTCTTCCCCCCGTCTCTCTCTCTCTCCCGTTCCAACTTTCAGCTCGCTTTACCGGGGAGCGGCAGCCGGTGCTCAGACTCTCCCCCCCGGCCGCTTGCACCAAATCCATCAGCTGTTCTCCGGATCAAAGACGGACTGTTCTCCGCTGCTAGTGCACGAGAGGGAGACAAACTGCATGTAACTTTGCTGAACGCCAACCTATCGATATAAACAGATATCCCCCAAGAGAAAAATAATCTCCTGGCCAGGCCAGCTCCCGAGTACTTTATCCAATTCTGGCACCTCCCCACCCCTGGTTCTTTTACAGATTATTTTCAATCTGTGTCCTCCCCCTCTGGTTAACAACACTCCCGCTGGCGACCAGGCCTCAATCCCAGGCCTCAAGGCCCGGTTGCCCTTGGAAACCAGTACCAGCTCGCCGCGGAAGCAACCGAGGGGGTCTGAGGCCCTGGAGACGCGGGGAGGCCCGTCAGGGGTCGCCAATGCCGGTCAACGACGTCCTGGCGGTTACCACATGATCTCCCCCCACCCCATAAATGCTGGGCCCCGTGCCAGGAGCAACAAAGGAGGGCCCGGTGTTATAAAGAGTGCCCTCTACACCAGAGGAAGCTGAGGACAGAGGAATAGCGGTGGCCAGCGACCAAAGGAGATTATTTTAACTCTTACCAACCCCCCCCCCCCCCTCCCCACCGCAACCCATCACCCACACTGCCCTCAAACCCTATATCTGTGCAATGTAAATACACTTGTGTAATGTATCACCCCCCCCCCCCCCCCCCCTCGTCATGTCCTGTATTGTAAATTGCTCAGCGTGATTGAAGAATATCCCTGCGATTGTGAATGGCGTCCAGCATTTCGGGCCGTCCCAGAAGCTGGCTGGAGGTTTAATGGGAAAGGCACCCTTCTGGCCTCTCGCATGGGGCCGGGAGGTGGCCAATCAGCTCCTCGGGTCATTCGACAGTATCACGGCCCACTGATCCCTCAACTCCACCTTGGTCGCCCCCCCACTCCCATTTTGAAGCGTGTGGGCGGCTCCAAGATGGCCGCCGCCACGGGAGTTGACATGGCTCAAGCCCCTCCCTCTGCTGCTTTGCCAACCCCGCAACTTTTTTTCACCAGCTTCTGGGACCCTCCCCCTCATAGTACTCCGTGAGTGGTACCGTGCGCACCTATACCGTGGCTCATGCCCTCCCTGTGTACTTTAGATGTTGTAATCCTATGCACACTGCCTTACAGTAGTTGAAGTGACCCTTTGAACCCTCGTTACAAGTGCCCCCCCCCCCTTTTTATGTGCAATCTTAGCCTGATATCCCTCGGAAAACTGGCACTGTTATTGGGGCTGGAATGGACATCCAGTCAGTCGCCCACTTTACCAGGGTCATTTATCTCCTCCTCGATCACAATCCCCCCCCAAAATCCTACAATATTCCTCCCCCTCCCCTCCCCCTACCCACTTTGGCCCGTCCCGCTCACCTTCCCGCCCTCCCCCCTCTTCAGATTGCTCCACTGCGCGGCGAACCCTCATTCCCGTGATCCCACCGCACCGTATCCCTCGCCCCCCCGCCCCCCCCCTCACCCACTCCTCTCTCCGTACAGGAACACACACCTCCGTGTCTCAACCTCACAAACCCTGCCCCTTTCAACGTCTTCCCGGGTAACTTACTGTTTTCAACTCGAAGGGCCAATTGGTAAGTCAAGAAGGTCACAATAGGAGCCGGGAGGAGGCAATTGGGCCCCCTCCCTTCCTGCTGTCTTCCAGATGCCAGACGGTGTCTAAATTGATCGGGGTGTCTCTCCCCCACCCCCACATGACCCTCGACCCCCCCCCTCGTCGATCAGAAATCGGCCTCGAATATATCCAACCAGCCGCAGCCCCCACTGCTGTGTGCCTCGTCGCCACACTATAGGAAGGATGCGATCGCGCTGGAGAGGGTGCAGAGGAGATTCACCGGGGCGCTTCAGCTGTGAAGAGAGATTGGTTAGGCCGGGGCTGTTTTCCCTGGAGCAGAGAAGGCTGAGGGGGATGGGGGGGGGGGGGGGGTTCCTGATTGAGGTGTACAAAATTATGAGCGACATAGTTGGGGGGGCGGACAGGAAGGACGTTTTCCCCGGAGCGGAGGGGTCAATAATGATTTAAGGTCAGGGGCAGGAGATTTCAAGAGGATTTGAGAAACCCTTTTCACCCAGAGTGGAGTAGGAGTCTGGAACTTGCCTAAAAGGGTGGTAGAGACAGGAACTCTCAGAACATTTAAGAAGCATTTACATTTTGAACGCCCCAGACAACGGCCCAAGTGCTGGAGAATGGGATTAGAATAGACAGGGGGCTTGATGGGCCGGCGCAGACACAATTGGCCGACGGGCCTCATTCTGTGCTGTCGAAACCCTATGATGGGTTTTACCCTGTGTTGTTGAACACTTGCAATCAACCAGACCCCGCTCGGAAACGTATACAAGTCCAGGCTGAGGACACCCTGGCTGTCCACATCCAGCTGGAACCCCCACCCCCCTCCTCAAAAGCTGACACATCGAGCCCAGCACAGTTGGACAGAGGCTCAGTCCAGTCCAGTCAACCCAGGAGGATCCAATCCAACCCAATTGAATCCAGCCAACCTGTCCATTAACCGCGGGGTCCCTTGACACCTTCCCTGGATCATGCAGAGAACCCTTCGAGCCTGTTCCGCCATTCAATATGATCGTGATTGATCCCCTATCGCGAGACTGTACTCTTCCCCATACCCCTTTAGAATCTAGAAATTAGTTTCTTTCTCAAATATATTCAGGTACTTGCCTCGACAACGAGGAGCAAGAGTAAGGCCATTCGGCCCATGGAATATGATCCTGGCAAATCCTCCATCTTGATGCCATAGATCCTTTTCTTACGGAGGGGCGCCTAAACAGTACTACCCCCCCCCCCCCCCCCAACACCCCACCCTTGCTTTTCTGCTGCGACGCTCACAGACTTGGACATTCCAGCCCCAAACTCTTAATTGTAAATATGATCCTTGGAAATGTACGCCTACCTGTGGACCGTATGCAGTTCTGTAATTTCTGCAATGATTGGATCGTGGACGCTCTCGACCAACGCTCAAGCAACAAATGGCGAAGGCTGCCCACCACCCGTAACCCCCCCCCCCCCCCCGCCCCCCCGGACCGGGATGCCCGCACCCCCCATCGCCGTGGAAATGGCAGCGGAAAACGCGTCAAGCAGCCCAATCGAGGAGGCCCGGAGTTTTTTTTTGGGGGGGGGGGGGACCTCGACTCGAACGGGAAGCCGCCCCTCCTCCCCCCACTACCCTCGCCAGCTCCCCCAAGAGGATTACTGCGGCCACGTGCGTGTTTGGCGGGAAGGGCGCCGAAACGAGTCATGGGGAAGACAGGATAATCATCTCCTGGTAGACCTGAACCATCCCCCGCGCGCCACCCCCCTCCCCGAAACCATGAATGGGCGAATCTTTCCTCACAAAGGTTCCCCTATGATGCCTCCCCACCCCACAAAGTTGCAGTAGCATGGGGGGGGGGGGGGGGGGGGAAAGAGGGCAAGCCGAACTGCTCAAGAAATTCACCGGTTCTTGCCACTGAAATAATTGCAAGGCGGCCACGACCGTCCTGGCCAGGGTGGGGGTCCTGGCCAGGGTGGGGTGCCTGGGCTCGGGGAAGCGGGTTTGAAGGATGCCACTCGGGGGAGGGGATTTGAACAGCGGGCAGCGTTGCTGAACAAGTCCCCGCTTACCCATGTGGTGCAGGCGGGCGGTACGCGCCAGCCCCAACCCCCGCCGTCCCGTACGTGGAAAGCGTTGCGCTCACGAGCGAACAAGGCAGTGGAGTCTTAAAAACACAATTGCACGTCTTAGATGGGAAGGGGCGTCGGGAGGGGAGGGGAGGGGAAAGGGGCCAAAGGGAGGAACGCCTGTACAACAAATACAGATGGATTGTGATTGACTGCCCCACTCCGCACCCCCCACACCCCACCATCCGTACTCAAAGTGATGTATAACTCATGTATGGAATACGGTTAATGTTAGATTAAATGATATCGTGTTTGTATATGATGCAGTCAAATACAGTATTAGATATCCAATATGGAGCACTGTTCAATTCTATTAAACAGCTCACTGCAACAAAACTGCCTCTTGTGATTCGCTGTTTTTCTGGATTTAACACAAATTCCTCGATTAGATTCCAGTCTGTAACTCACTCCCGGATATCTGTTATTCTATGTATAAACCACACCAAACCCCTCGATTAGATTCCAGTCTGTAACTCACTCCCGGGTATCTGTTATTCAATATATAAACCACCCCGAACCCCTCGATTAGATTCCAGTCTGTAACTCACTCCCGGGTATCTGTTATTCGATATATAAACCATCCTGAACCCCTCGATTAGATTCCAGTCTGTAACTCACTCCCGGGTATCTGTTATTCTATATATAAACCACCCCGAACCCCTCGATTAGATTCCAGTCTGTAATTCACTCCCGGGTATCTGTTATTCTATATATAAACCACCCTGACTGAACTCCTCGATTAGATTCCAGTCTGTAACTCACTCCCGGGTATCTGTTATTCTATATATAAATCACCCCGAACCCCTCGATTAGATTCCAGTCTGTAACTCACTCCCGGGTATCTGTTATTCTATATATAAACCACCCCGAACCCCTCGATTCGATTCCAGTCAGTAACTCACTCCCGGGTGTCTGTTATTCTATATATAAACCACCCCGAACCCCTCGATTAGATTCCAGTCTGTAACTCACTCCCGGGTGTCTGTTATTCTATATATAAACCACCTCGAACCCCTCGATTAGATTCCAGTCTGTAACTCACTCCCGGGTATTTGTTATTCTATATATAAATCACCCCGAACCCCTCGATTAGATTCCAGTCTGTAACTCACTCCCGGGTATCTGTTATTCTATATATAAACCACCCCGAACCCCTCGATTAGATTCCAGTCTGGAACTCACTCCCAGGTATCTGTTATTTTATATATAAACCACCCTGAACCCCTCGATTAGATTCCAGTCTGTATCTCACTCCCGGGTATCTGTTATTCTATATATAAACCATCCCGAATCCCTCGATTAGATTCCAGTCTGTAACTCACTCCCGGGTATCTGTTATTCTATATATAAACCACCCAAACCCCTCGATTAGATTCCAGTCTGTAACTCACTCCCGGGTATCTGTTATTCTATATATAAACCACCCAAACCCCTCGATTAGATTCCAGCCTGTAACTCACTCCCGGGTATCTGTTATTCTATATATAAACCAGCCCGAAGCCCTCGATGAGATTCCAGTCTGTAACTCTCTCCCGGGTATCTGTTATTCTATATATAAACCACCCCAAACCCCTCAATTAGATTCCAGTCTGTAACTCACTCCCGGATATCTGTTATTCTATGTATAAACCACCCCAAACCCCTCGATTAGATTCCAGTCTGTAACTCACTCCCGGGTATCTGTTATTCTATATATAAACCACCCCAAACCCCTCGATTAGATTCCAGTCTGTAACTCACTCCCGGGCATCTGTTATTCGATATATAAACCATCCTGAACCCCTCGATTAGATTCCAGTCTGTAACTCACTCCCGGGTCTCTGTTATTCTATATATAAACCACCCCGAACCCCTCGATTAGATTCCAGTCTGTAATTCACTCCCGGGTATCTGTTATTCTATATATAAACCACCCTGAACTCCTCGATTAGATTCCAGTCTGTAACTCACTCCCGGGTATCTGTTATTCTATATATAAATCACCCCGAACCCCTCGATTAGATTCCAGTCTGTAACTCACTCCCGGGTATCTGTTATTCTATATAGAAACCACCCCGAACCCCTCGATTAGATTCCATTCAGTAACTCACTCCCGGGTGTCTGTTATTCTATATATAAACCACCCCGAACCCCTCGATTAGATTCCAGTCTGTAACTCACTCCCGGGTGTCTGTTATTCTATATATAAACCACCCGAACCCCTCGATTAGATTCCAGTCTGTAACTCACTCCCGGGTATTTGTTATTCTATATATAAATCACCCTGAACCCCTCGATTAGATTCCAGTCTGTAACTCACTCCCGGGTATCTGTTATTCTATATATAAACCACCCCGAACCCCTCGATTAGATTCCAGTCTGGAACTCACTCCCAGGTATCTGTTATTTTATATATAAACCACCCTGAACCCCTCGATTAGATTCCAGTCTGTATCTCACTCCCGGGTATCTGTTATTCTATATATAAACCATCCCGAATCCCTCGATTAGATTCCAGTCTGTAACTCACTCCCGGGTATCTGTTATTCTATATATAAACCACCCCGAACCCCTCGATTAGATTCCAATCTGTAACTCACTCGCGGGTATCTGTTATTCTATAGATAAACCACCCCGAACCCCTCGATTAGATTCCAATCTGTAACTCACTCCTGGGTATCTGTTATTCTATATATAAACCGCCCGAACCCCTCGATTAGATTCCAGTCTGTAACTCAGTCCCGGGTATCTGTTATTCTATATATAACCCACCCGAACCCCACGATTAGATTCCAGTCTGTAACTCACTCCCGGTTATCCGTTATTCTGTATATAAACCACCACAAACCCGATTAGATCCCAGTCTGTAACTCACTCCCGGGTATCTGTTATTCTATATATAAACCAGCCCGAAGCCCTCGATTAGATTCCAGTCTGTAACTCTCTCCCGGGTATCTGTTATTCTATATATAAACCACCCCAAACCCCTCAATTAGATTCCAGTCTGTAACTCACTCCCGGGTATCTGTTATTCTATATATAAACCACCCCAAACCCCTCGATTAGATTCCAGTCTGTAACTCACTCCCGGGTATCTGTTGTTCTATATATAAACCAGCCCGAAGCCCTCGATGAGATTCCAGTCTGTAATTCTCTCCCGGGTATCTGTTATTCTATATATAAACCACCCCAAACCCCTCAATTATATTCCAGTCTGTAACTCACTCCCGGATATCTGTTATTCTATGTATAAACCACCCCAAACCCCTCGATCAGATTCCAGTCTGTAACTCACTCCCGGGTATCTGTTATTCTATATATAAACCACCCCGAACCCCTCGATTAGATTCCAGTCTGTAACTCACTCCCGGGTATCTGTTATTCGATATATAAACCATCCTGAACCCCTCGATTAGATTCCAGTCTGTAACTCACTCCCGGGTATCTGTTATTCTATATATAAACCACCCCGAACCCCTCGATTAGATTCCAGTCTGTAATTCACTACCGAGTATCTGTTATTCTATATATAAACCACCCTGAACTCCTCGATTAGATTCCAGTCTGTAACTCACTCCCGGGTATCTGTTATTCTATATATAAACCACCCAAACCCCTCGATTCGATTCCAGTCAGTAACTCACTCCCGGGTGTCTGTTATTCTATATATAAACAAGCCCGAAGCCTTCGATGAGATTCCAGTCTGTAACTCACTCCCGGGTATCTGTTATTCTATATATAAACCACCCCAAACCCCTCAATTAGATTCCAGTCTGTAACTCACTCCCGGATATCTGTTATTCTATGTATAAACCACCCCAAACCCCTCGATTAGATTCCAGTCTGTAACTCACTCCCGGGTATCTGTTATTCTATATATAAACCACCCCAAACCCCTCGATTAGATTCCAGTCTGTAACTCACTCCCGGGCATCTGTTATTCGATATATAAACCATCCTGAACCCCTCGATTAGATTCCAGTCTGTAACTCACTCCCGGGTATCTGTTATTCTATATATAAACCACCCCGAACCCCTCGATTAGATTCCAGTCTGTAATTCACTCCCGGGTATCTGTTATTCTATATATAAACCACCCTGAACTCCTCGATTAGATTCCAGTCTGTAACTCACTCCCGGGTATCTGTTATTCTATATATAAATCACCCCGAACCCCTCGATTAGATTCCAGTCTGTAACTCACTCCCGGGTATCTGTTATTCTATATGTAAACCACCCCGAACCCCTCGATTAGATTCCAGTCAGTAACTCACTCCCGGGTGTCTGTTATTCTATATATAAACCACCCCGAACCCCTCGATTAGATTCCAGTCTGTAACTCACTCCCGGGTGTCTGTTATTCTATATATAAACCACCCGAACCCCTCGATTATATTCCAGTCTGTAACTCACTCCCGGGTATTTGTTATTCTATATATAAATCACCCCGAACCCCTCGATTAGATTCCAGTCTGTAACTCACTCCCGGGTATCTGTTATTCTATATATAAACACCCCGAACCTCTCGATTAGATTCCAGTCTGGAACTCACTCCCAGGTATCTGTTATTTTATATATAAACCACCCTGAACCCCTCGATTAGATTCCAGTCTGTATCTCACTCCCGGGTATCTGTTATTCTATATATAAACCATCCCGAATCCCTCGATTAGATTCCAGTCTGTAACTCACTCCCGGGTATCTGTTATTCTATATATAAACCACCCCGAACCCCTCGATTAGATTCCAATCTGTAACTCACTCGCGGGTATCTGTTATTCTATAGATAAACCACCCCGAACCCCTCGATTAGATTCCAATCTGTAACTCACTCCTGGGTATCTGTTATTCTATATATAAACCCCCCGAACCCCTCAATTAGATTCCAGTCTGTAACTCACTCCCGGGTATCTGTTATTCTATAGATAAACCACCCCGAACCCCTCGATTAGATTCCAATCTGTAACTCACTCCTGGGTATCTGTTATTCTATATATAAACCCCCCGAACCCCTCGATTAGATTCCAGTCTGTAACTCAGTCCCGGGTATCTGTTATTCTATATATAACCCACCCGAACCCCACGATTAGATTCCAGTCTGTAACTCACTCCCGGTTATCCGTTATTCAGTATATAAACCACCACAAACCCGATTAGATTCCAGTCTGTAACTTACTCCCGGGTATCTGTTATTCTATATATAAACCAGCCCGAAGCCCTCGATTAGATTCCAGTCTGTAACTCTCTCCCGGGTATCTGTTATTCTATATATAAACCACCCCAAACCCCTCAATTAGATTCCAGTCTGTAACTCACTCCCGGGTATCTGTTATTCTATAGATAAACCACCCCGAACCCCTCGATTAGATTCCAATCTGTAACTCACTCCTGGGTATCTGTTATTCTATATATAAACCCCCCGAACCCCTCGATTAGATTCCAGTCTGTAACTCAGTCCCGGGTATCTGTTATTCTATATATAACCCACCCGAACCCCACGATTAGATTCCAGTCTGTAACTCACTCCCGGTTATCCGTTATTCTGTATATAAACCACCACAAACCCGATTAGATCCCAGTCTGTAACTCACTCCCGGGTATCTGTTATTCTATATATAAACCAGCCCGAAGCCCTCGATTAGATTCCAGTCTGTAACTCTCTCCCGGGTATCTGTTATTCTATATATAAACCACCCCAAACCCCTCAATTAGATTCCAGTCTGTAACTCACTCCCGGGTATCTGTTATTCTATATATAAACCACCCCAAACCTCTCGATTAGATTCCAGTCTGTAACTCACTCCCGGGTATCTGTTATTCTATATATAAACCAGCCCGAAGCCCTCGATGAGATTCCAGTCTGTAACTCTCTCCCGGGTATCTGTTATTCTATATATAAACCACCCCAAACCCCTCAATTAGATTCCAGTCTGTAACTCACTCCCGGATATCTGTTATTCTATGTATAAACCACCCCAAACCCCTCGATTAGATTCCAGTCTGTAACTCACTCCCGGGTATCTGTTATTCTATATATAAACCACCCCGAACCCCTCGATTAGATTCCAGTCTGTAACTCACTCCCGGGTATCTGTTATTCTATATATAAACCACCCCAAACCCCTCGATTAGATTCCAGTCTGTAACTCACTCCCGGGCATCTGTTATTCGATATATAAACCATCCTGAACCCCTCGATTAGATTCCAGTCTGTAACTCACTCCCGGGTATCTGTTATTCTATATATAAACCACCCCGAACCCCTCGATTAGATTCCAGTCTGTAATTCACTCCCGGGTATCTGTTATTATATATATAAACCACCCTGAACTCCTCGATTAGATTCCAGTCTGTAACTCACTCCCGGGTATCTGTTATTCTATATATAAATCACCCCGAACCCCTCGATTAGATTCCAGTCTGTAACTCACTCCCGGGTATCTGTTATTCTATATGTAAACCACCCCGAACCCCTCGATTAGATTCCAGTCAGTAACTCACTCCCGGGTGTCTGTTATTCTATATATAAACCACCCCGAACCCCTCGATTAGATTCCAGTCTGTAACTCACTCCCGGGTGTCTGTTATTCTATATATAAACCACCCGAACCCCTCGATTAGATTCCAGTCTGTAACTCACTCCCGGGTATTTGTTATTCTATATATAAATCACCCCGAACCCCTCGATTAGATTCCAGTCTGTAACTCACTCCCGGGTATCTGTTATTCTATATATAAACCACCCCGAACCTCTCGATTAGATTCCAGTCTGGAACTCACTCCCAGGTATCTGTTATTTTATATATAAACCACCCTGAACCCCTCGATTAGATTCCAGTCTGTATCTCACTCCCGGGTATCTGTTATTCTATATATAAACCATCCCGAATCCCTCGATTAGATTCCAGTCTGTAACTCACTCCCGGGTATCTGTTATTCTATATATAAACCACCCCGAACCCCTCGATTAGATTCCAATCTGTAACTCACTCGCGGGTATCTGTTATTCTATAGATAAACCACCCCGAACCCCTCGATTAGATTCCAATCTGTAACTCACTCCTGGGTATCTGTTATTCTATATATAAACCCCCCGAACCCCTCGATTAGATTCCAGTCTGTAACTCAGTCCCGGGTATCTGTTATTCTATATATAACCCACCCGAACCCCACGATTAGATTCCAGTCTGTAACTCACTCCCGGTTATCCGTTATTCAGTATATAAACCACCACAAACCCGATTAGATCCCAGTCTGTAACTCACTCCCGGGTATCTGTTATTCTATATATAAACCAGCCCGAAGCCCTCGATTAGATTCCAGTCTGTAACTCTCTCCCGGGTATCTGTTATTCTATATATAAACCACCCCAAACCCCTCAATTAGATTCCAGTCTGTAACTCACTCCCGGGTATCTGTTATTCTATAGATAAACCACCCCGAACCCCTCGATTAGATTCCAATCTGTAACTCACTCCTGGGTATCTGTTATTCTCTATATAAACCCCCCGAACCCCTCGATTAGATTCCAGTCTGTAACTCAGTCCCGGGTATCTGTTATTCTATATATAACCCACCCGAACCCCACGATTAGATTCCAGTCTGTAACTCACTCCCGGTTATCCGTTATTCTGTATATAAACCAACAGAAACCCGATTAGATCCCAGTCTGTAACTCACTCCCGGGTATCTGTTATTCTATATATAAATCACCCCGAACCCCTCGATTAGATTCCAGTCTGTAACTCACTCCCGGGTATCTGTTATTCTATATATAAACCACCCCGAACCCCTCGATTAGATTCCAGTCTGGAACTCACTCCCAGGTATCTGTTATTTTATATATAAACCACCCTGAACCCCTCGATTAGATTCCAGTCTGTATCTCACTCCTGGGTATCTGTTATTCTATATATAAACCCCCCGAACCCCTCGATTAGATTCCAGTCTGTAACTCAGTCCCGGGTATCTGTTATTCTATATATAACCCACCCGAACCCCACGATTAGATTCCAGTCTGTAACTCACTCCCGGTTATCCGTTATTCTGTATATAAACCACCAGAAACCCGATTAGATCCCAGTCTGTCACTCACTCCCGGGTATCTGTTATTCTATATATAAACCAGCCCGAAGCCCTCGATTAGATTCCAGTCTGTAACTCTCTCCCGGGTATCTGTTATTCTATATATAAACCACCCCAAACCCCTCAATTAGATTCCAGTCTGTAACTCACTCCCGGGTATCTGTTATTCTATATATAAACCACCCCAAACCTCTCGATTAGATTCCAGTCTGTAACTCACTCCCGGGTATCTGTTATTCTATATATAAACCAGCCCGAAGCCCTCGATGAGATTCCAGTCTGTAACTCTCTCCCGGGTATCTGTTATTCTATATATAAACCACCCCAAACCCCTCAATTAGATTCCAGTCTGTAACTCACTCCCGGATATCTGTTATTCTATGTATAAACCACCCCAAACCCCTCGATTAGATTCCAGTCTGTAACTCACTCCCGGGTATCTGTTATTCTATATATAAACCACCCCGAACCCCTCGATTAGATTCCAGTCTGTAACTCACTCCCGGGTATCTGTTATTCGATATATAAACCATCCTGAACGCCTCGATTAGATTCCAGTCTGTAACTCACTCCCGGGTATCTGTTATTCTATATATAAACCACCCCGAACCCCTCGATTAGATTCCAGTCTGTAACTCACTCCCGGGTATCTGTTATTCTATATATAAACCACCCCGAACCCCTCGATTAGATTCCAGTCTGTAACTCACTACCGGGTATCTGTTATTCTATATATAAACCACCCTGAACTCCTCGATTAGATTCCAGTCTGTAACTCACTCCCGGGTGTCTGTTATTCTATATATAAACCACCCCGAACCCCTCGATTAGATTCCAGTCTGTAACTCACTCCCGGGTATCTGTTATTCTATATATAAACCACCCAAACCCCTCGATGAGATTCCAGTCTGTAACTCTCTCCCAGGTATCTGTTATTCTATATATAAACCACCCAAAACCCTCGATTAGATTCCAGCCTCTAACTCACTCCCGGGTATCTGTTATTCTATATATAAACCAGCCCGAAGCCCTCGATGAGATTCCAGTCTGTAACTCTCTCCCGGGTATCTGTTATTCTATATATAAACCACCCCAAACCCCTCAATTAGATTCCAGTCTGTAACTCACTCCCGGATATCTGTTATTCTATGTATAAACCACCCCAAACCCCTCGATTAGATTCCAGTCTGTAACTCACTCCCGGGTATCTGTTATTCTATATATAAACCACCCCAAACCCCTCGATTAGATTCCAGTCTGTAACTCACTCCCGGGCATCTGTTATTCGATATATAAACCATCCTGGACCCCTCGATTAGATTCCAGTCTGTAACTCACTCCTGGGTATCTGTTATTCTATATATAAACCACCCCGAACCCCTCGATTAGATTCCAGTCTGTAATTCACTCCCGGGTATCTGTTATTCTATATATAAACCACCCTGAACTCCTCGATTAGATTCCAGTCTGTAACTCACTCCCGGGTATCTGTTATTCTATATATAAATCACCCCGAACCCCTCGATTAGATTCCAGTCTGTAACTCACTCCCGGGTATCTGTTATTCTATATATAAAGCACCCCGAACCCCTCGATTAGATTCCAGTCAGTAACTCACTCCCGGGTGTCTGTTATTCTATATATAAACCACCCCGAACCCCTCGATTAGATTCCAGTCTGTAACTCACTCCCGGGTGTCTGTTATTCTATATATAAACCACCCGAACCCCTCGATTAGATTCCAGTCTGTAACTCACTCCCGGGTATTTGTTATTCTATATATAAATCACCCCGAACCCCTCGATTAGATTCCAGTCTGTAACTCACTCCCGGGTATCTGTTATTCTATATATAATCATCCCGAACTCCTCGATTAGATTCCAATCTGGAACTCACTCCCAGGTATCTGTTATTCTATATATAAACCACCCCAAACCCCTCAATTAGATTCCAGTCTGTAACTCACTCCCGGGTATCTGTTATTCTATAGATAAACCACCCCGAACCCCTCGATTAGATTCCAATCTGTAACTCACTCCTGGGTATCTGTTATTCTATATATAAACCCCCCGAACCCCTCGATTAGATTCCAGTCTGTAACTCAGTCCCGGGTATCTGTTATTCTATATATAACCCACCCGAACCCCACGATTAGATTCCAGTCTGTTTCACACATTCCCGGTTATCCGTTATTCTGTATATAAACCACCACAAACCCGATTAGATCCCAGTCTGTAACTCACTCCCGGGTATCTGTTATTCTATATATAAACCAGCCCGAAGCCCTCGATTAGATTCCAGTCTGTAACTCACTCCCGGGTATCTGTTATTCAATATATAAACCCCCCCAAACCCCTCAATTAGATTCCAGTCTGTAACTCACTCCCGGGTATCTGTTATTCTAAAAATAAACCACCCCAAACCCCTCGATTAGATTCCAGTCTGTAACTCACTCCCGGGTATCTGTTATTCTATATATAAACCACCCCAAACCCCTCAATTAGATTCCAGTCTGTAACTCACTCCCGGGTATCTGTTATTCTATATATAAACCACCCCAAACCTCTCGATTAGATTCCAGTCTGTAACTCACTCCCGGGTATCTGTTATTCTACATATAAACCAGCCCGAAGCCCTCGATGAGATTCCAGTCTGTAACTCTCTCCCGGGTATCTGTTATTCTATATATAAACCACCCCAAACCCCTCAATTAGATTCCAGTCTGTAACTCACTCCCGGATATCTGTTATTCTATGTATAAACCACCCCAAACCCCTCGATTAGATTCCAGTCTGTAACTCACTCCCGGGTATCTGTTATTCTATATATAAACCACCCCAAACCCCTCGATTAGATTCCAGTCTGTAACTCACTCCCGGGCATCTGTTATTCGATATATAAACCATCCTGGACCCCTCGATTAGATTCCAGTCTGTAACTCACTCCTGGGTATCTGTTATTCTATATATAAACCACCCCGAACCCCTCGATTAGATTCCAGTCTGTAATTCACTCCCGGGTATCTGTTATTCTATATATAAACCACCCTGAACTCCTCGATTAGATTCCAGTCTGTAACTCACTCCCGGGTATCTGTTATTCTATATATAAATCACCCCGAACCCCTCGATTAGATTCCAGTCTGTAACTCACTCCCGGGTATCTGTTATTCTATATATAAAGCACCCCGAACCCCTCGATTAGATTCCAGTCAGTAACTCACTCCCGGGTGTCTGTTATTCTATATATAAACCACCCCGAACCCCTCGATTAGATTCCAGTCTGTAACTCACTCCCGGGTGTCTGTTATTCTATATATAAACCACCCGAACCCCTCGATTAGATTCCAGTCTGTAACTCACTCCCGGGTATTTGTTATTCTATATATAAATCACCCCGAACCCCTCGATTAGATTCCAGTCTGTAACTCACTCCTGGGTATCTGTTATTCTATATATAATCATCCCGAACTCCTCGATTAGATTCCAATCTGGAACTCACTCCCAGGTATCTGTTATTCTATATATAAACCACCCCAAACCCCTCAATTAGATTCCAGTCTGTAACTCACTCCCGGGTATCTGTTATTCTATAGATAAACCACCCCGAACCCCTCGATTAGATTCCAATCTGTAACTCACTCCTGGGTATCTGTTATTCTATATATAAACCCCCCGAACCCCTCGATTAGATTCCAGTCTGTAACTCAGTCCCGGGTATCTGTTATTCTATATATAACCCACCCGAACCCCACGATTAGATTCCAGTCTGTTTCACACATTCCCGGTTATCCGTTATTCTGTATATAAACCACCACAAACCCGATTAGATCCCAGTCTGTAACTCACTCCCGGGTATCTGTTATTCTATATATAAACCAGCCCGAAGCCCTCGATTAGATTCCAGTCTGTAACTCACTCCCGGGTATCTGTTATTCTATATATAAACCCCCCCAAACCCCTCAATTAGATTCCAGTCTGTAACTCACTCCCGGGTATCTGTTATTCTATATATAAACCACCCCAAACCCCTCGATTAGATTCCAGTCTGTAACTCACTCCCGGGTATCTGTTATTCTATATATAAACCACCCCAAACCCCTCAATTAGATTCCAGTCTGTAACTCACTCCCGGGTATCTGTTATTCTATATATAAACCACCCCAAACCTCTCGATTAGATTCCAGTCTGTAACTCACTCCCGGGTATCTGTTATTCTATATATAAACCAGCCCGAAGCCCTCGATGAGATTCCAGTCTGTAACTCTCTCCCGGGTATCTGTTATTCTATATATAAACCACCCCAAACCCCTCAATTAGATTCCAGTCTGTAACTCACTCCCGGATATCTGTTATTCTATGTATAAACCACCCCAAACCCCTCGATTAGATTCCAGTCTGTAACTCACTCCCGGGTATCTGTTATTCTATATATAAACCACCCCGAACCCCTCGATTAGATTCCAGTCTGTAACTCACTCCCGGGTATCTGTTATTCGATATATAAACCATCCTGAACCCCTCGATTAGATTCCAGTCTGTAACTCACTCCCGGGTATCTGTTATTCTATATATAAACCACCCCGAACCCCTCGATTAGATTCCAGTCTGTAATTCACTACCGGGTATCTGTTATTCTATATATAAACCACCCTGAACTCCTCGATTAGATTCCAGTCTGTAACTCACTCCCGGGTATCTGTTATTCTATATATAAATCACCCCGAACCCCTCGATTAGATTCCAGTCTGTAACTCACTCCCGGGTATCTGTTATTCTATATATAAACCACCCCGAACCCCTCGATTCGATTCCAGTCAGTAACTCACTCCCGGGTGTCTGTTATTCTATATATAAACCACCCCGAACCCCTCGATTAGATTCCAGTCTGTAACTCACTCCCGGGTATCTGTTATTCTATATATAAACCACCCAAACCCCTCGATTAGATTCCAGTCTGTAACTCTCTCCCAGGTATCTGTTATTCTATATATAAACCACCCAAACCCCTCGATTAGATTCCAGCCTGTAACTCACTCCCGGGTATCTGTTATTCTATATATAAACCACCCCAAACCCGTCGATTAGATTCCAGTCTGTAACTCTCTCCCAGGTATCTGTTATTCTATATATAAACCACCCAAACCCCTCGATTAGATTCCAGTCTGTAACTCACTCCCGGGTATCTGTTATTCTATATATAAACCAGCCCGAAGCCCTCGATGAGATTCCAGTCTGTAACTCTCTCCCGGGTATCTGTTATTCTATATATAAACCACCCCAAACCCCTCAATTAGATTCCAGTCTGTAACTCACTCCCGGATATCTGTTATTCTATGTATAAACCACCCCAAACCCCTCGATTAGATTCCAGTCTGTAACTCACTCCCGGGTATCTGTTATTCTATATATAAACCACCCCAAACCCCTCGATTAGATTCCAGTCTGTAACTCACTCCCGGGCATCTGTTATTCGATATATAAACCATCCTGAACCCCTCGATTAGATTCCAGTCTGTAACTCACTCCCGGGTATGTTATTCTATATATAAACCACCCCGAACCCCTCGATTAGATTCCAGTCTGTAATTCACTCCCGGGTATCTGTTATTCTATATATAAACCACCCTGAACTCCTCGATTAGATTCCAGTCTGTAACTCACTCCCGGGTATCTGTTATTCTATATATAAATCACCCCGAACCCCTCGATTAGATTCCAGTCTGTAACTCACTCCCGGGTATCTGTTATTCTATATATAAACCACCCCGAACCCCTCGATTAGATTCCAGTCAGTAACTCACTCCCGGGTGTCTGTTATTCTATATATAAACCACCCCGAACCCCTCGATTAGATTCCAGTCTGTAACTCACTCCCGGGTGTCTGTTATTCTATATATAAACCACCCGAACCCCTCGATTAGATTCCAGTCTGTAACTCACTCCCGGGTATTTGTTATTCTATATATAAATCACCCCGAACCCCTCGATTAGATTCCAGTCTGTAACTCACTCCCGGGTATCTGTTATTCTATATATAAACCACCCCGAACCCCTCGATTAGATTCCAGTCTGGAACTCACTCCCAGGTATCTGTTATTTTATATATAAACCACCCTGAACCCCTCGATTAGATTCCAGTCTGTATCTCACTCCCGGGTATCTGTTATTCTATATATAAACCATCCCGAATCCCTCGATTAGATTCCAGTCTGTAACTCACTCCCGGGTATCTGTTATTCTATATATAAACCACCCCGAACCCCTCGATTAGATTCCAGTCTGTAACTCACTCCCGGGTATCTGTTATTCTATATATAAACCACCCCGAACCCCTCGATTAGATTCCAGTCAGTAACTCACTCCCGGGTGTCTGTTATTCTATATATAAACCACCCCGAACCCCTCGATTAGATTCCAGTCTGTAACTCACTCCCGTGTATCTGTTATTCTATATATAAACCACCCAAACCCCTCGATTAGATTCCAGCCTGTAACTCACTCCCGGGTATCTGTTATTCTATATATAAACCAGCCCGAAGCCCTCGATGAGATTCCAGTCTGTAACTCTCTCCCGGGTATCTGTTATTCTATATATAAACCACCCCAAACCCCTCAATTAGATTCCAGTCTGTAACTCACTCCCGGATATCTGTTATTCTATAGATAAACCCACCCAAACCCCACGATTAGATTCCAGTCTGTAACTCACTCCCGGTTATCCGTTATTCAGTATATAAACCACCACAAACCCGATTAGATCCCAGTCTGTAACTCACTCCCGGGTATCTGTTATTCTATATATAAACCAGCCCGAAGCCCTCGATTAGATTCCAGTCTGTAACTCTCTCCCGGGTATCTGTTATTCTATATATAAACCACCCCAAACCCCTCAATTAGATTCCAGTCTGTAACTCACTCCCGGGTATCTGTTATTCTATAGATAAACCACCCCGAACCCCTCGATTAGATTCCAATCTGTAACTCACTCCTGGGTATCTGTTATTCTATATATAAACCCCCCGAACCCCTCGATTAGATTCCAGTCTGTAACTCAGTCCCGGGTATCTGTTATTCTATATATAACCCACCCGAACCCCACGATTAGATTCCAGTCTGTAACTCACTCCCGGTTATCCGTTATTCTGTATATAAACCACCAGAAACCCGATTAGATCCCAGTCTGTAACTCACTCCCGGGTATCTGTTATTCTATATATAAATCACCCCGAACCCCTCGATTAGATTCCAGTCTGTAACTCACTCCCGGGTATCTGTTATTCTATATATAAACCACCCCGAACCCCTCGATTAGATTCCAGTCTGGAACTCACTCCCAGGTATCTGTTATTTTATATATAAACCACCCTGAACCCCTCGATTAGATTCCAGTCTGTATCTCACTCCCGGGTATCTGTTATTCTATATATAAACCATCCCGAATCCCTCGATTAGATTCCAGTCTGTAACTCACTCCCGGGTATCTGTTATTCTATATATAAACCACCCCGAACCCCTCGATTAGATTCCAATCTGTAACTCACTCGCGGGTATCTGTTATTCTATAGATAAACCACCCCGAACCCCTCGATTAGATTCCAATCTGTAACTCACTCCTGGGTATCTGTTATTCTATATATAAACCCCCCGAATCCCTCGATTAGATTCCAGTCTGTAACTCACTCCCGGGTATCTGTTATTCTATATATAAACCACCCCGAACCCCTCGATTAGATTCCAATCTGTAACTCACTCGCGGGTATCTGTTATTCTATAGATAAACCACCCCGAACCCCTCGATTAGATTCCAATCTGTAACTCACTCCTGGGTATCTGTTATTCTATATATAAACCCCCCGAACCCCTCGATTAGATTCCAGTCTGTAACTCAGTCCCGGGTATCTGTTATTCTATATATAACCCACCCGAACCCCACGATTAGATTCCAGTCTGTAACTCACTCCCGGTTATCCGTTATTCAGTATATAAACCACCACAAACCCGATTAGATCCCAGTCTGTAACTCACTCCCGGGTATCTGTTATTCTATATATAAACCAGCCCGAAGCCCTCGATTAGATTCCAGTCTGTAACTCTCTCCCGGGTATCTGTTATTCTATATATAAACCACCCCAAACCCCTAAATTAGATTCCAGTCTGTAACTCACTCCCGGGTATCTGTTATTCTATAGATAAACCACCCCGAACCCCAAGATTAGATTCCAATCTGTAACTCACTCCTGGGTATCTGTTATTCTATATATAAACCCCCCGAACCCCTCGATTAGATTCCAGTCTGTAACTCAGTCCCGGGTATCTGTTATTCTATATATAACCCACCCGAACCCCACGATTAGATTCCAGTCTGTAACTCACTCCCGGTTATCCGTTATTCTGTATATAAACCACCAGAAACCCGATTAGATCCCAGTCTGTAACTCACTCCCGGGTATCTGTTATTCTATATATAAACCAGCCCGAAGCCCTCGATTAGATTCCAGTCTGTAACTCTCTCCCGGGTATCTGTTATTCTATATATAAACCACCCCAAACCCCTCAATTAGATTCCAGTCTGTAACTCACTCCCGGGTATCTGTTATTCTATATATAAACCACCCCAAACCTCTCGATTAGATTCCAGTCTGTAACTCACTCCCGGGTATCTGTTATTCTATATATAAACCAGCCCGAAGCCCTCGATGAGATTCCAGTCTGTAACTCTCTCCCGGGTATCTGTTATTCTATATATAAACCACCCCAAACCCCTCAATTAGATTCCAGTCTGTAACTCACTCCCGGATATCTGTTATTCTATGTATAAACCACCCCAAACCCCTCGATTAGATTCCAGTCTGTAACTCACTCCCGGGTATCTGTTATTCTATATATAAACCACCCCGAACCCCTCGATTAGATTCCAGTCTGTAACTCACTCCCGGGTATCTGTTATTCGATATATAAACCATCCTGAACGCCTCGATTAGATTCCAGTCTGTAACTCACTCCCGGGTATCTGTTATTCTATATATAAACCACCCCGAACCCCTCGATTAGATTCCAGTCTGTAACTCACTCCCGGGTATCTGTTATTCTATATATAAACCACCCCGAACCCCTCGATTAGATTCCAGTCTGTAACTCACTACCGGGTATCTGTTATTCTATATATAAACCACCCTGAACTCCTCGATTAGATTCCAGTCTGTAACTCACTCCCGGGTGTCTGTTATTCTATATATAAACCACCCCGAACCCCTCGATTAGATTCCAGTCTGTAACTCACTCCCGGGTATCTGTTATTCTATATATAAACCACCCAAACCCCTCGATGAGATTCCAGTCTGTAACTCTCTCCCAGGTATCTGTTATTCTATATATAAACCACCCAAACCCCTCGATTAGATTCCAGCCTCTAACTCACTCCCGGGTATCTGTTATTCTATATATAAACCAGCCCGAAGCCCTCGATGAGATTCCAGTCTGTAACTCTCTCCCGGGTATCTGTTATTCTATATATAAACCACCCCAAACCCCTCAATTAGATTCCAGTCTGTAACTCACTCCCGGATATCTGTTATTCTATGTATAAACCACCCCAAACCCCTCGATTAGATTCCAGTCTGTAACTCACTCCCGGGTATCTGTTATTCTATATATAAACCACCCCAAACCCCTCGATTAGATTCCAGTCTGTAACTCACTCCCGGGCATCTGTTATTCGATATATAAACCATCCTGGACCCCTCGATTAGATTCCAGTCTGTAACTCACTCCTGGGTATCTGTTATTCTATATATAAACCACCCCGAACCCCTCGATTAGATTCCAGTCTGTAATTCACTCCCGGGTATCTGTTATTCTATATATAAACCACCCTGAACTCCTCGATTAGATTCCAGTCTGTAACTCACTCCCGGGTATCTGTTATTCTATATATAAATCACCCCGAACCCCTCGATTAGATTCCAGTCTGTAACTCACTCCCGGGTATCTGTTATTCTATATATAAAGCACCCCGAACCCCTCGATTAGATTCCAGTCAGTAACTCACTCCCGGGTGTCTGTTATTCTATATATAAACCACCCCGAACCCCTCGATTAGATTCCAGTCTGTAACTCACTCCCGGGTGTCTGTTATTCTATATATAAACCACCCGAACCCCTCGATTAGATTCCAGTCTGTAACTCACTCCCGGGTATTTGTTATTCTATATATAAATCACCCCGAACCCCTCGATTAGATTCCAGTCTGTAACTCACTCCTGGGTATCTGTTATTCTATATATAATCATCCCGAACTCCTCGATTAGATTCCAATCTGGAACTCACTCCCAGGTATCTGTTATTCTATATATAAACCACCCCAAACCCCTCAATTAGATTCCAGTCTGTAACTCACTCCCGGGTATCTGTTATTCTATAGATAAACCACCCCGAACCCCTCGATTAGATTCCAATCTGTAACTCACTCCTGGGTATCTGTTATTCTATATATAAACCCCCCGAACCCCTCGATTAGATTCCAGTCTGTAACTCAGTCCCGGGTATCTGTTATTCTATATATAACCCACCCGAACCCCACGATTAGATTCCAGTCTGTTTCACACATTCCCGGTTATCCGTTATTCTGTATATAAACCACCACAAACCCGATTAGATCCCAGTCTGTAACTCACTCCCGGGTATCTGTTATTCTATATATAAACCAGCCCGAAGCCCTCGATTAGATTCCAGTCTGTAACTCACTCCCGGGTATCTGTTATTCTATATATAAACCCCCCCAAACCCCTCAATTAGATTCCAGTCTGTAACTCACTCCCGGGTATCTGTTATTCTATATATAAACCACCCCAAACCCCTCGATTAGATTCCAGTCTGTAACTCACTCCCGGGTATCTGTTATTCTATATATAAACCACCCCAAACCCCTCAATTAGATTCCAGTCTGTAACTCACTCCCGGGTATCTGTTATTCTATATATAAACCACCCCAAACCTCTCGATTAGATTCCAGTCTGTAACTCACTCCCGGGTATCTGTTATTCTATATATAAACCAGCCCGAAGCCCTCGATGAGATTCCAGTCTGTAACTCTCTCCCGGGTATCTGTTATTCTATATATAAACCACCCCAAACCCCTCAATTAGATTCCAGTCTGTAACTCACTCCCGGATATCTGTTATTCTATGTATAAACCACCCCAAACCCCTCGATTAGATTCCAGTCTGTAACTCACTCCCGGGTATCTGTTATTCTATATATAAACCACCCCGAACCCCTCGATTAGATTCCAGTCTGTAACTCACTCCCGGGTATCTGTTATTCGATATATAAACCATCCTGAACCCCTCGATTAGATTCCAGTCTGTAACTCACTCCCGGGTATCTGTTATTCTATATATAAACCACCCCGAACCCCTCGATTAGATTCCAGTCTGTAATTCACTACCGGGTATCTGTTATTCTATATATAAACCACCCTGAACTCCTCGATTAGATTCCAGTCTGTAACTCACTCCCGGGTATCTGTTATTCTATATATAAATCACCCCGAACCCCTCGATTAGATTCCAGTCTGTAACTCACTCCCGGGTATCTGTTATTCTATATATAAACCACCCCGAACCCCTCGATTCGATTCCAGTCAGTAACTCACTCCCGGGTGTCTGTTATTCTATATATAAACCACCCCGAACCCCTCGATTAGATTCCAGTCTGTAACTCACTCCCGGGTATCTGTTATTCTATATATAAACCACCCAAACCCCTCGATTAGATTCCAGTCTGTAACTCTCTCCCAGGTATCTGTTATTCTATATATAAACCACCCAAACCCCTCGATTAGATTCCAGCCTGTAACTCACTCCCGGGTATCTGTTATTCTATATATAAACCACCCCAAACCCGTCGATTAGATTCCAGTCTGTAACTCTCTCCCAGGTATCTGTTATTCTATATATAAACCACCCAAACCCCTCGATTAGATTCCAGTCTGTAACTCACTCCCGGGTATCTGTTATTCTATATATAAACCAGCCCGAAGCCCTCGATGAGATTCCAGTCTGTAACTCTCTCCCGGGTATCTGTTATTCTATATATAAACCACCCCAAACCCCTCAATTAGATTCCAGTCTGTAACTCACTCCCGGATATCTGTTATTCTATGTATAAACCACCCCAAACCCCTCGATTAGATTCCAGTCTGTAACTCACTCCCGGGTATCTGTTATTCTATATATAAACCACCCCAAACCCCTCGATTAGATTCCAGTCTGTAACTCACTCCCGGGCATCTGTTATTCGATATATAAACCATCCTGAACCCCTCGATTAGATTCCAGTCTGTAACTCACTCCCGGGTATGTTATTCTATATATAAACCACCCCGAACCCCTCGATTAGATTCCAGTCTGTAATTCACTCCCGGGTATCTGTTATTCTATATATAAACCACCCTGAACTCCTCGATTAGATTCCAGTCTGTAACTCACTCCCGGGTATCTGTTATTCTATATATAAATCACCCCGAACCCCTCGATTAGATTCCAGTCTGTAACTCACTCCCGGGTATCTGTTATTCTATATATAAACCACCCCGAACCCCTCGATTAGATTCCAGTCAGTAACTCACTCCCGGGTGTCTGTTATTCTATATATAAACCACCCCGAACCCCTCGATTAGATTCCAGTCTGTAACTCACTCCCGGGTGTCTGTTATTCTATATATAAACCACCCGAACCCCTCGATTAGATTCCAGTCTGTAACTCACTCCCGGGTATTTGTTATTCTATATATAAATCACCCCGAACCCCTCGATTAGATTCCAGTCTGTAACTCACTCCCGGGTATCTGTTATTCTATATATAAACCACCCCGAACCCCTCGATTAGATTCCAGTCTGGAACTCACTCCCAGGTATCTGTTATTTTATATATAAACCACCCTGAACCCCTCGATTAGATTCCAGTCTGTATCTCACTCCCGGGTATCTGTTATTCTATATATAAACCATCCCGAATCCCTCGATTAGATTCCAGTCTGTAACTCACTCCCGGGTATCTGTTATTCTATATATAAACCACCCCGAACCCCTCGATTAGATTCCAGTCTGTAACTCACTCCCGGGTATCTGTTATTCTATATATAAACCACCCCGAACCCCTCGATTAGATTCCAGTCAGTAACTCACTCCCGGGTGTCTGTTATTCTATATATAAACCACCCCGAACCCCTCGATTAGATTCCAGTCTGTAACTCACTCCCGTGTATCTGTTATTCTATATATAAACCACCCAAACCCCTCGATTAGATTCCAGCCTGTAACTCACTCCCGGGTATCTGTTATTCTATATATAAACCAGCCCGAAGCCCTCGATGAGATTCCAGTCTGTAACTCTCTCCCGGGTATCTGTTATTCTATATATAAACCACCCCAAACCCCTCAATTAGATTCCAGTCTGTAACTCACTCCCGGATATCTGTTATTCTATAGATAAACCCACCCAAACCCCACGATTAGATTCCAGTCTGTAACTCACTCCCGGTTATCCGTTATTCAGTATATAAACCACCACAAACCCGATTAGATCCCAGTCTGTAACTCACTCCCGGGTATCTGTTATTCTATATATAAACCAGCCCGAAGCCCTCGATTAGATTCCAGTCTGTAACTCTCTCCCGGGTATCTGTTATTCTATATATAAACCACCCCAAACCCCTCAATTAGATTCCAGTCTGTAACTCACTCCCGGGTATCTGTTATTCTATAGATAAACCACCCCGAACCCCTCGATTAGATTCCAATCTGTAACTCACTCCTGGGTATCTGTTATTCTATATATAAACCCCCCGAACCCCTCGATTAGATTCCAGTCTGTAACTCAGTCCCGGGTATCTGTTATTCTATATATAACCCACCCGAACCCCACGATTAGATTCCAGTCTGTAACTCACTCCCGGTTATCCGTTATTCTGTATATAAACCACCAGAAACCCGATTAGATCCCAGTCTGTAACTCACTCCCGGGTATCTGTTATTCTATATATAAATCACCCCGAACCCCTCGATTAGATTCCAGTCTGTAACTCACTCCCGGGTATCTGTTATTCTATATATAAACCACCCCGAACCCCTCGATTAGATTCCAGTCTGGAACTCACTCCCAGGTATCTGTTATTTTATATATAAACCACCCTGAACCCCTCGATTAGATTCCAGTCTGTATCTCACTCCCGGGTATCTGTTATTCTATATATAAACCATCCCGAATCCCTCGATTAGATTCCAGTCTGTAACTCACTCCCGGGTATCTGTTATTCTATATATAAACCACCCCGAACCCCTCGATTAGATTCCAATCTGTAACTCACTCGCGGGTATCTGTTATTCTATAGATAAACCACCCCGAACCCCTCGATTAGATTCCAATCTGTAACTCACTCCTGGGTATCTGTTATTCTATATATAAACCCCCCGAATCCCTCGATTAGATTCCAGTCTGTAACTCACTCCCGGGTATCTGTTATTCTATATATAAACCACCCCGAACCCCTCGATTAGATTCCAATCTGTAACTCACTCGCGGGTATCTGTTATTCTATAGATAAACCACCCCGAACCCCTCGATTAGATTCCAATCTGTAACTCACTCCTGGGTATCTGTTATTCTATATATAAACCCCCCGAACCCCTCGATTAGATTCCAGTCTGTAACTCAGTCCCGGGTATCTGTTATTCTATATATAACCCACCCGAACCCCACGATTAGATTCCAGTCTGTAACTCACTCCCGGTTATCCGTTATTCAGTATATAAACCACCACAAACCCGATTAGATCCCAGTCTGTAACTCACTCCCGGGTATCTGTTATTCTATATATAAACCAGCCCGAAGCCCTCGATTAGATTCCAGTCTGTAACTCTCTCCCGGGTATCTGTTATTCTATATATAAACCACCCCAAACCCCTAAATTAGATTCCAGTCTGTAACTCACTCCCGGGTATCTGTTATTCTATAGATAAACCACCCCGAACCCCAAGATTAGATTCCAATCTGTAACTCACTCCTGGGTATCTGTTATTCTATATATAAACCCCCCGAACCCCTCGATTAGATTCCAGTCTGTAACTCAGTCCCGGGTATCTGTTATTCTATATATAACCCACCCGAACCCCACGATTAGATTCCAGTCTGTAACTCACTCCCGGTTATCCGTTATTCTGTATATAAACCACCAGAAACCCGATTAGATCCCAGTCTGTAACTCACTCCCGGGTATCTGTTATTCTATATATAAACCAGCCCGAAGCCCTCGATTAGATTCCAGTCTGTAACTCTCTCCCGGGTATCTGTTATTCTATATATAAACCACCCCAAACCCCTCAATTAGATTCCAGTCTGTAACTCACTCCCGGGTATCTGTTATTCTATATATAAACCACCCCAAACCTCTCGATTAGATTCCAGTCTGTAACTCACTCCCGGGTATCTGTTATTCTATATATAAACCAGCCCGAAGCCCTCGATGAGATTCCAGTCTGTAACTCTCTCCCGGGTATCTGTTATTCTATATATAAACCACCCCAAACCCCTCAATTAGATTCCAGTCTGTAACTCACTCCCGGATATCTGTTATTCTATGTATAAACCACCCCAAACCCCTCGATTAGATTCCAGTCTGTAACTCACTCCCGGGTATCTGTTATTCTATATATAAACCACCCCGAACCCCTCGATTAGATTCCAGTCTGTAACTCACTCCCGGGTATCTGTTATTCGATATATAAACCATCCTGAACGCCTCGATTAGATTCCAGTCTGTAACTCACTCCCGGGTATCTGTTATTCTATATATAAACCACCCGGAACCCCTCGATTAGATTCCAGTCTGTAACTCACTCCCGGGTATCTGTTATTCTATATATAAACCACCCCGAACCCCTCGATTAGATTCCAGTCTGTAACTCACTACCGGGTATCTGTTATTCTATATATAAACCACCCTGAACTCCTCGATTAGATTCCAGTCTGTAACTCACTCCCGGGTGTCTGTTATTCTATATATAAACCACCCCGAACCCCTCGATTAGATTCCAGTCTGTAACTCACTCCCGGGTATCTGTTATTCTATATATAAACCACCCAAACCCCTCGATGAGATTCCAGTCTGTAACTCTCTCCCAGGTATCTGTTATTCTATATATAAACCACCCAAACCCCTCGATTAGATTCCAGCCTCTAACTCACTCCCGGGTATCTGTTATTCTATATATAAACCAGCCCGAAGCCCTCGATGAGATTCCAGTCTGTAACTCTCTCCCGGGTATCTGTTATTCTATATATAAACCACCCCAAACCCCTCAATTAGATTCCAGTCTGTAACTCACTCCCGGATATCTGTTATTCTATGTATAAACCACCCCAAACCCCTCGATTAGATTCCAGTCTGTAACTCACTCCCGGGTATCTGTTATTCTATATATAAACCACCCCAAACCCCTCGATTAGATTCCAGTCTGTAACTCACTCCCGGGCATCTGTTATTCGATATATAAACCATCCTGGACCCCTCGATTAGATTCCAGTCTGTAACTCACTCCTGGGTATCTGTTATTCTATATATAAACCACCCCGAACCCCTCGATTAGATTCCAGTCTGTAATTCACTCCCGGGTATCTGTTATTCTATATATAAACCACCCTGAACTCCTCGATTAGATTCCAGTCTGTAACTCACTCCCGGGTATCTGTTATTCTATATATAAATCACCCCGAACCCCTCGATTAGATTCCAGTCTGTAACTCACTCCCGGGTATCTGTTATTCTATATATAAAGCACCCCGAACCCCTCGATTAGATTCCAGTCAGTAACTCACTCCCGGGTGTCTGTTATTCTATATATAAACCACCCCGAACCCCTCGATTAGATTCCAGTCTGTAACTCACTCCCGGGTGTCTGTTATTCTATATATAAACCACCCGAACCCCTCGATTAGATTCCAGTCTGTAACTCACTCCCGGGTATTTGTTATTCTATATATAAATCACCCCGAACCCCTCGATTAGATTCCAGTCTGTAACTCACTCCCGGGTATCTGTTATTCTATATATAATCACCCCGAACTCCTCGATTAGATTCCAATCTGGAACTCACTCCCAGGTATCTGTTATTCTATATATAAACCACCCCAAACCCCTCAATTAGATTCCAGTCTGTACCTCACTCCCGGGTATCTGTTATTCTATAGATAAACCACCCCGAACCCCTCGATTAGATTCCAATCTGTAACTCACTCCTGGGTATCTGTTATTCTATATATAAACCCCCCGAACCCCTCGATTAGATTCCAGTCTGTAACTCAGTCCCGGGTATCTGTTATTCTATATATAACCCACCCGAACCCCACGATTAGATTCCAGTCTGTTTCACACATTCCCGGTTATCCGTTATTCTGTATATAAACCACCACAAACCCGATTTGATCCCAGTCTGTAACTCACTCCCGGGTATCTGTTATTCTATATATAAACCAGCCCGAAGCCCTCGATTAGATTCCAGTCTGTAACTCACTCCCGGGTATCTGTTATTCTATATATAAACCCCCCCAAACCCCTCAATTAGATTCCAGTCTGTAACTCACTCCCGGGTATCTGTTATTCTATATATAAACCACCCCAAACCCCTCGATTAGATTCCAGTCTGTAACTCACTCCCGGGTATCTGTTATTCTATATATAAACCACCCCAAACCCCTCAATTAGATTCCAGTCTGTAACTCACTCCCGGGTATCTGTTATTCTATATATAAACCACCCCAAACCTCTCGATTAGATTCCAGTCTGTAACTCACTCCCGGGTATCTGTTATTCTATATATAAACCAGCCCGAAGCCCTCGATGAGATTCCAGTCTGTAACTCTCTCCCGGGTATCTGTTATTCTATATATAAACCACCCCAAACCCCTCAATTAGATTCCAGTCTGTAACTCACTCCCGGATATCTGTTATTCTATGTATAAACCACCCCAAACCCCTCGATTAGATTCCAGTCTGTAACTCACTCCCGGGTATCTGTTATTCTATATATAAACCACCCCGAACCCCTCGATTAGATTCCAGTCTGTAACTCACTCCCGGGTATCTGTTATTCGATATATAAACCATCCTGAACCCCTCGATTAGATTCCAGTCTGTAACTCACTCCCGGGTATCTGTTATTCTATATATAAACCACCCCGAACCCCTCGATTAGATTCCAGTCTGTAATTCACTACCGGGTATCTGTTATTCTATATATAAACCACCCTGAACTCCTCGATTAGATTCCAGTCTGTAACTCACTCCCGGGTATCTGTTATTCTATATATAAATCACCCCGAACCCCTCGATTAGATTCCAGTCTGTAACTCACTCCCGGGTATCTGTTATTCTATATATAAACCACCCCGAACCCCTCGATTCGATTCCAGTCAGTAACTCACTCCCGGGTGTCTGTTATTCTATATATAAACCACCCCGAACCCCTCGATTAGATTCCAGTCTGTAACTCACTCCCGGGTATCTGTTATTCTATATATAAACCACCCAAACCCCTCGATTAGATTCCAGTCTGTAACTCTCTCCCAGGTATCTGTTATTCTATATATAAACCACCCAAACCCCTCGATTAGATTCCAGCCTGTAACTCACTCCCGGGTATCTGTTATTCTATATATAAACCAGCCCGAAGCCCTCGATGAGATTCCAGTCTGTAACTCTCTCCCGGGTATCTGTTATTCTATATATAAACCACCCCAAACCCCTCGATTAGATTCCAGTCTGTAACTCACTCCCGGGTATCTGTTATTCGATATATAAACCATCCTGAACCCCTCGATTAGATTCCAGTCTGTAACTCACTCCCGGGTATCTGTTATTCTATATATAAACCACCCCGAACCCCTCGATTAGATTCCAGTCTGTAATTCACTACCGGGTATCTGTTATTCTATATATAAACCACCCTGAACTCCTCGATTAGATTCCAGTCTGTAACTCACTCCCGGGTATCTGTTATTCTATATATAAATCACCCCGAACCCCTCGATTAGATTCCAGTCTGTAACTCACTCCCGGGTATCTGTTATTCTATATATAAACCACCCCGAACCCCTCGATTCGATTCCAGTCAGTAACTCACTCCCGGGTGTCTGTTATTCTATATATAAACCACCCCGAACCCCTCGATTAGATTCCAGTCTGTAACTCACTCCCGGGTATCTGTTATTCTATATATAAACCACCCAAACCCCTCGATTAGATTCCAGTCTGTAACTCTCTCCCAGGTATCTGTTATTCTATATATAAACCACCCAAACCCCTCGATTAGATTCCAGCCTGTAACTCACTCCCGGGTATCTGTTATTCTATATATAAACCAGCCCGAAGCCCTCGATGAGATTCCAGTCTGTAACTCTCTCCCGGGTATCTGTTATTCTATATATAAACCACCCCAAACCCCTCAATTAGATTCCAGTCTGTAACTCACTCCCGGATATCTGTTATTCTATGTATAAACCACCCCAAACCCCTCGATTAGATTCCAGTCTGTAACTCACTCCCGGGTATCTGTTATTCTATATATAAACCACCCCAAACCCCTCGATTAGATTCCAGTCTGTAACTCACTCCCGGGCATCTGTTATTCGATATATAAACCATCCTGAACCCCTCGATTAGATTCCAGTCTGTAACTCACTCCCGGGTATGTTATTCTATATATAAACCACCCCGAACCCCTCGATTAGATTCCAGTCTGTAATTCACTCCCGGGTATCTGTTATTCTATATATAAACCACCCTGAACTCCTCGATTAGATTCCAGTCTGTAACTCACTCCCGGGTATCTGTTATTCTATATATAAATCACCCCGAACCCCTCGATTAGATTCCAGTCTGTAACTCACTCCCGGGTATCTGTTATTCTATATATAAACCACCCCGAACCCCTCGATTAGATTCCAGTCAGTAACTCACTCCCGGGTGTCTGTTATTCTATATATAAACCACCCCGAACCCCTCGATTAGATTCCAGTCTGTAACTCACTCCCGGGTGTCTGTTATTCTATATATAAACCACCCGAACCCCTCGATTAGATTCCAGTCTGTAACTCACTCCCGGGTATTTGTTATTCTATATATAAATCACCCCGAACCCCTCGATTAGATTCCAGTCTGTAACTCACTCCCGGGTATCTGTTATTCTATATATAAACCACCCCGAACCCCTCGATTAGATTCCAGTCTGGAACTCACTCCCAGGTATCTGTTATTTTATATATAAACCACCCTGAACCCCTCGATTAGATTCCAGTCTGTATCTCACTCCCGGGTATCTGTTATTCTATATATAAACCATCCCGAATCCCTCGATTAGATTCCAGTCTGTAACTCACTCCCGGGTATCTGTTATTCTATATATAAACCACCCCGAACCCCTCGATTAGATTCCAGTCTGTAACTCACTCCCGGGTATCTGTTATTCTATATATAAACCACCCCGAACCCCTCGATTAGATTCCAGTCAGTAACTCACTCCCGGGTGTCTGTTATTCTATATATAAACCACCCCGAACCCCTCGATTAGATTCCAGTCTGTAACTCACTCCCGGGTATCTGTTATTCTATATATAAACCACCCAAACCCCTCGATTAGATTCCAGTCTGTAACTCTCTCCCAGGTATCTGTTATTCTATATATAAACCACCCAAACCCCTCGATTAGATTCCAGCCTGTAACTCACTCCCGGGTATCTGTTATTCTATATATAAACCAGCCCGAAGCCCTCGATGAGATTCCAGTCTGTAACTCACTCCCGGGTATCTGTTATTCTATATATAAACCACCCCAAACCCCTCAATTAGATTCCAGTCTGTAACTCACTCCCGGATATCTGTTATTTTATGTATAAACCACCCCAAACCCCTCGATTAGATTCCAGTCTGTAACTCACTCCCGGGTATCTGTTATTCTATATATAAACCACCCCAAACCCCTCGATTAGATTCCAGTCTGTAACTCACTCCCGGGCATCTGTTATTCGATATATAAACCATCCTGAACCCCTCGATTAGATTCCAGTCTGTAACTCACTCCTGGGTATCTGGTATTCTATATATAAACCACCCCGAACCCCTCGATTAGATTCCAGTCTGTAATTCACTCCCGGGTATCTGTTATTCTATATATAAACCACCCTGAACTCCTCGATTAGATTCCAGTCTGTAACTCACTCCCGGGTATCTGTTATTCTATATATAAATCACCCCGAACCCCTCGATTAGATTCCAGTCTGTAACTCACTCCCGGGTATCTGTTATTCTATATATAAACCACCCCGAACCCCTCAATTAGATTCCAGTCAGTAACTCACTCCCGGGTGTCTGTTATTCTATATATAAACCACCCCGAACCCCTCGATTAGATTCCAGTCTGTAACTCACTCCCGGGTGTCTGTTATTCTATATATAAACCACCCGAACCCCTCGATTAGATTCCAGTCTGTAACTCACTCCCGGGTATTTGTTATTCTATATATAAATCACCCCGAACCCCTCGATTAGATTCCAGTCTGTAACTCACTCCCGGGTATCTGTTATTCTATATATAAACCACCCCGAACCCCTCGATTAGATTCCAGTCTGGAACTCACTCCCAGGTATCTGTTATTTTATATATAAACCACCCTGAACCCCTCGATTAGATTCCAGTCTGTATCTCACTCCCGGGTATCTGTTATTCTATATATAAACCATCCCGAATCCCTCGATTAGATTCCAGTCTGTAACTCACTCCCGGGTATCTGTTATTCTATATATAAACCACCCCGAACCCCTCGATTAGATTCCAATCTGTAACTCACTCGCGGGTATCTGTTATTCTATAGATAAACCACCCCGAACCCCTCGATTAGATTCCAATCTGTAACTCACTCCTGGGTATCTGTTATTCTATATATAAACCCCCCGAACCCCTCGATTAGATTCCAGTCTGTAACTCAGTCCCGGGTATCTGTTATTCTATATATAACCCACCCGAACCCCACGATTAGATTCCAGTCTGTAACTCACTCCCGGTTATCCGTTATTCTGTATATAAACCAGCACAAACCCGATTAGATCCCAGTCTGTAACTCACTCCCGGGTATCTGTTATTCTATATATAAACCAGCCCGAAGCCCTCGATTAGATTCCAGTCTGTAACTCTCTCCCGGGTATCTGTTATTCTATATATAAACCACCCCAAACCCCTCAATTAGATTCCAGTCTGTAACTCACTCCCGGGTATCTGTTATTCTATATATAAACCACCCCAAACCCCTCGATTAGATTCCAGTCTGTAACTCACTCCCGGGTATCTGTTATTCTGTATATAAACCACCCCGAATCCCTCGATTAGATTCCAGTCTGTAACTCACTCCCGGGTATCTGTTATTCTATATATAAACCACCCCGAACCCCTCGATTAGATTGCAGTCTGTAATTCACTCCCGGGTATCTGTTATTCTATATATAAACCACCCTGAACTCTTCGATTAGATTCCAGTCTGTAACTCACTCCCGGGTATCTGTTATTCTATATATAAATCACCCCGAACCCCTCGATTAGATTCCAGTCTGTAACTCACTCCCGGGTATCTGTTATTCTATATATAAACCACCCCGAACCCCTCGATTAGATTCCAGTCAGTAACTCACTCCCGGGTGTCTGTTATTCTATATATAAACCCCCACAAACCCCTTGATTAGATTCCAGTCTGTAACTCACTCCCGGGTGTCTGTTATTCTATATATAAACCACCCCGAACCCCTCGATTAGATTCCAGTCTGTAACTCACTCTCGGGTATCTGTTATTCTATATATAAACCACCCCGAACCTCTCGATTAGATTCCAGTCTCTAACTCACTCCCGGGTATCTGTTATTCTGTACATAAACCACCCCGAACTCCTCGATTAGATTCCAGTCTGTAACTCACTCCCGGGTATCTGTTATTCTATATACAAACCACCCCGAACTCCTCGATTAGATTCCAGTCTGTAACTCACTCCCAGGTATCTGTTATTTTATATATAAACCATCCTGAACCCCTCGATTCGATTCCAGTCTGTATCTCACTCCCGGGTATCTGTTATTCTATATATAAACCATCCCGAACCCCTCGATTAGATTCCATGCTGTAACTCACTCACGGGTATCTGTTATTCTATATATAAACCACTCCGAACCCCTCGATGAGATTCCAGTCTGTAACTCACTCCCGGGTATCTGTTATTCTATAGATAAACCACCCCGAAACCCTCGATTAGATTCCAGTCTGTAACTCACTCCCGGGTATCTGTTATTCTATATATAACCCACCCGAACCCCACGATTA
>NW_027309196.1:42500-47445 GCF_047496885.1 Scyliorhinus torazame | reverse complement strand
ATGATTTCCCACTGGTTCATGACTTGCCACTGCCTGGACCTGCCTCCACAGGCTGAGTCCGACTGGTTTATGATTTCCCACTGGTTCATGACTTGCCACTGCCTGGACCTGCCTCCACAGGCTGAGTCCGACTGGTTTATGATTTGCCACTGGTTCATGACTTGCCACTGCCTGGCCCTGCCTCCACAGGCTGAGTCCGACTGGTTTATGATTTGCCACTGGTTCATGACTTGCCACTGCCTGGACCTGCCTCCACAGGCTGAGTCCGACTGGTTTATGATTTGCCACTGGTTCATGACTTGCCACTGCCTGGCCCTGCCTCCACAGGCTGAGTCCGACTGGTTTATGATTTGCCACTGGTTCTTGACTTGCCACTGTCTCCACCAGCCTCCACAGGCTAAGTCCGACTGGTTTATGATTTGCCACTGTCTCCACCAGCCTCCACTGGTTCATGACTTGCCACCGACTCGGCCAGCCTCCCCAGGCGAAGCGCGGGCGTTTGGTGACAATTCCAAGGCAGACCAAGGCAAACACGGCCCCTTGCGCGGCGGGGAGCCGTGCCCGGCCTCGGCGGGGCGTCGGGCCGCCGTTTGGAGCGCCGGCCGAAAACCCGAAAAAAGGGCGAAAATCGGAAAGAATTCGCGCCCGATCGGGCCGAGCGGCCGGCGGGGCGGCAGCCCGGGTCGGTCTCCGCAGACCTGGAGGCTCGAGGGGACCTTTCCGACCAAAGTCCATTTCTCGATTTTCCACCTCCTACCAATCTGCAGGTACCCCGCCAACCCCTCGGGACGCCAAACGCAAATGGCAAATCGGCGGGAGGGCGCCCGGTAGTCCATCCGAGGAAGGCGCTCCAAGTCCCCGCAGATCGGCTTTTTCAAAACCTCATCGGCACTACCGAGGGCAAGTGGTTAACCAGCTGTCCGAGACACTCGACCACAAATGCAAGTGGCAGCTCGGCGGGACCAATCCGCTCCCTTTAGCGGGAACACCCCCACTGTGTCCCCGGTACCACGGCTGGACACGACCTCATACACTTCCGAGGGCAAGTGATTAACTAACGGTAGGGTGCACTTTTCATATATGCACGTGCCCCATCGGCGGGACCAATCCACTCCTCCGTTCCGCTCTCCTGCAACCTTGGCCCCGGTAAAGCGGCGGCACAGGACCTCATAGACCTCCTGGAAGTCGCCAGAGGCTAAGTCCGACTGGTTTATGACTTGCCACTGCCTGGCCCTGCCTCCACAGGCTAAGTCCGACTGGTTTATGATTTGCCACTGGTTCATGACTTGCCACTGCCTGGCCCTGCCTCCACAGGCTGAGTCCGACTGGTTTATGACTTGCCACTGCCTGGACCTGCCTCCACAGGCTAAGTCCGACTGGTTTATGACTTGCCGCTGCCTGGACCAGCCTCCACAGGCTAAGTCCGACTGGTTTATGACTTGCCACAGTCTCCGCCAGACTCCACTGGTTCATGACTTGCCACCGCCTCGACCAGCCTCCCCAGGCTAAGTCCGAGCGTTGCGGTGGCCATGCCAGTGCCGACGAGGTCTGATCCGGTCCCTCGCGCTCCGGGGAGCCGTGCCCGGCCTCGGCGGGGCGTCGGGCCGCCGTTTGGAGCGCCGGCCGAAAACCCGAAAAAAGGGCGAAAATCGGAAGAAATTCGCGCCCGATCGGGCCGAGCGGCCGGCGGGGCGGCAGCCCGGGTCGGTCTCCGCAGACCTGGAGGCTCGAGGGGACCTTTCCGACCAAAGTCCATTTCTCGATTTTCCACCTCCTACCAATCTGCAGGTACCCCGCCAACCCCTCGTGACGCCAAACGCAAGTGGCAGACCAGCGGGACGGACCACCGGTAGTCATGCCGGGAATGAGGTCTCGGCGTCGGCATAAGGTGGGTGGATCGGACCCCATCCGGCCTACGGTTCTTTTTCAAAACGGCGCCCCCGGCCCCCGCCGGCGGCGGCCTTGGCGGCCGGGTGGGCGCCCCTCCTCGAATCGCCACCCTGCCCCGGGGTGAGCCGCTTCGCCGCCGCCCGGCGCCGTCAACAACCTTGTCCTGGTTTATGACTTGTCACCGCCGCTGGTTTATGACTTGTCACCGCCGCTGGTTTATGACTTGTCACCGCCGCTGGTTTATGACTTGTCAGCACCGGCGGACGGCCTCTCGCCGCCCTTTGGACGCCCCGGCGGCGGACCGTGACCCCCCACGGCTGGCCCGCGCGGGGCCCGCCACCCGCCCAAGGGGCGCCCCCCTGCCGTTCGCCCACCTAACGCACGGCTGGAACAGCACCAAGCCCCGCAGCCGGCCAACGGCGGCACACACTGACCGCAGCCCACCGGAGGCACGTCGGGCCGTGGCCGTACCCCGCCCGACAGCGCCCCCTGCGGGCCACGGACCAGGCGGACGTTGGGACGAGACGATCCCCGGCCGAGGCGCTCTCTGAGCCCGCCAGGGACCGGTGCACCGCCGGCGGACGCTGCACCCGGTACACGAGCGCCCTCTGCCCGCCGGGGACCGGTGCACCGCCGGGGGAGTCTGCACCGGGCCCAGGAGCTCCCTCTGCCCGCCAGGAACCGGGGGGACCGCCGGCGGAGGCTGCACCGGGCCCAGCAGGTCACTCTGCCCGCCAGGGACCGGGGGGACCGCCGGCGGAGGCTGAGCCCGGCCCAGGAGCTCCCTCTGCCCGCCAGGAACCGGGGGGACCGCCGGCGGAGGCTGAACCCGGCCCAGGAGGTCACTCTGCCCGCCAGGGACCGGGGGGACCGCCGGCGGAGGCTGCACCGGGCCCACGAGCTCCCTCTGCCCGCCAGGGACCGGGGGGACCGCCGCCGGAGGCTGCACCCGGCCCAGGAGCTCCCTCTGCCCGCCAGGGACCGGGGGGACCGCCGGCGGAGGCTGCACCCGGCCCAGGAGGGTCCCTCTGCCCGCCAGGGACCGGGCGGACCGCCGGCGGAGGCTGCACCGGGCCCAGGAGCTCCCTCTGCCCGCCAGGGGCCGGGGGGACCGCCGCCGGAGGCTGCACCGGGCCCAGGAGCTCCCTCTGCCCGCCAGGGGCCGGGGGGACCGCCGCCGGAGGCTGCACCCGGCCCAGGAGCTCCCTCTGCCCGCCAGGGACCGGGGGGACCGCCGGCGGAGGCTGCACCGGGCCCAGGAGCTCCCTCTGCCCGCCAGTGACCGGGGGGACCGCCGCCGGAGGCTGCACCCGGCCCAGTAGCTCCCTCTGCCCGCCAGGGACCGGGGGGTCCTCCGGCGGAGGCTGCACCCGGCCCAGGAGGTCCCTCTGCCCGCCAGGGACCGGGGGGACCGCCGGCGGAGGCGGCACCGGGCCCAGGAGCTCCCTCTGCCCGCCAGGGACCGGGGGGGACCGCCGCCGGAGGCTGCACCCGGCCCAGGAGCTCCCTCTGCCCGCCAGGGACCGGGGGGTCCGCCGGCGGAGGCTGCACCCGGCCCAGGAGGTCCCTCTGCCCGCCAGGGACAGGGTGTAACGCCGGCGGAGGCTGCCTCCGGCCCAGGAGGTCCGTCTGCCCGCCAGGGACCGGGGGGACCGCCGAGGAGTCTCTGCCCGTCCCAGATACTCCCTATCCCTACCCCTAACCGTATCCCTAACCCTATCGCCTAACCCTAACCCTATCCCTAACCCTAACCCTAACCCTATCCCTAACTCTAACCCCATCGCCTAACCCTAACCCTATCCCTAACCCTATCCCTAACCCTAACCCTATCCCTAACCCTAACCCTATCCCTAACCCTAACCCTATCCCTAACGCTAACCCTAACCCTATCCCTAACCCTAACCCTAACCCTAACCCTATCCCTAACCCTAACCCTAACCCTATCCCTAACCCTATCGCCTAACCCTAACCCTATCCCTAACCCTATCGCCTAACCCTAACCCTAACCCTAACCCTATCCCTAACCCTAACCCTATCCCCTAACCCTAAACCTATCCCTAACCCTAACCCTAACCCTAGCTCTAACCCCATCGCCTAACCCTAACCCTATCCCTAACCCTAACCCTATCCCTAACCCTAACCCTAACCCTAACCCTAACCCTATCGCCTAACCCTATCCCTAACCCTAACCCTATCCCTAACCCTAACCCTAACCCTATCCCTAACCCTAACCCTATCCCTAACCCTAACCCTATCGCCTAACCCTAACCCTATCCCTAACCCTAACCCTATCGCCTAACCCTAACCCTATCCCTAACCCTAACCCTATCGCCCTAACCCTAACCCTATCCCTAACCCTAACCCTATCCCTAACCCTAACCCTAACCCTATCCCTAACCCTAACCCTAACCCTATCCCTAACCCTAACCCTAACCCTATCCCTAACCCTATCGCCTAACCCTATCCCTAACCCTAACCCTATCCCTAACCCTATCGCCTAACCCTAAACCGAACCCCAACCGCAACCCCCAACACCAAAAGGCACCGGGCCGTAAGCCTGCACCCGCACCGGCAGTGCCCTAGCCCCCTCGGGGAAGAAGGGACTCCGTCTCCACACCGCACCCGCCCCAGCTGCGCTCTCTCCCCGCCACCGCCGAAGGCACACGATTTGAACCGCTCCTCCCGTCCGGGGAAGCACACTCGGCAGCACGCCAACCTCCTTCCCAACGGGACCAGGACCGAAGGGCACACAGACCCTCCACCACCCCACCAACGTGACCCCAAGCCCGGGCACCCCCTTCAAATTCGCCCGCTGGGACGTGTATTAAGCCCGGCAACAGTTATTCAAGCAAAACCGCAGCCGCAAGTTGAAGTGACAACTCATTAACCAAAACAATATTGGGCAAGTCATAAACCACTTTCCACTCTGGACAAGTCATAAACCAGTTTCCTCTCTGGACAAGTCATAAACCAGTTGGACAAGTCATAAACCACTTTCCTCTTTGGACAAGTCATAAACCAGTTTCCTCTCTGGACAAGTCATAAACCACTTTCC
>NW_027309196.1:22500-30000 GCF_047496885.1 Scyliorhinus torazame | reverse complement strand
TCGCCTGAAAACAGACTTGGGCACCCTGGCCTCCAGGTGTGCCCGAAAACAAGACAAGAGGTGCCCAGTCACAAAGGCTAAACCTCGACAGACATTTTATAATGTGTCTTCTACCATATATGTCTGTCTCTTCTTGAATTATTGTACAAGGATATATATATATATAATTGTGTCTTTGTTTTCTCGCCATTAAAAACTTTGTAAGTGTTTCTCTCTCGCCACAGAAAAAACACTTTGTCTGTTTTTTTTACAAGTATGTTTCTCACACAAGAGTTCACAGAAACACATTGTTTGTATCAGAGTTACCGCCGGCTCGGACTCTGACCGATTTTTAGGCCGGCAAATGAGTTCGAAAAGTCCGTCAAAATTGTTGCTAAAACCCCTTGAGGACTTCCGAGTGCTCATTGGTAAGGCCTTCGATTTGAAATCGGGACCGTACCTCAAAGTAGCACTTTCCTGGGTACTTTCAAAGTGCTACCGCTGCCAGAAAATGTTCTAAAAATCGTGTTCCCGAAAATCTCCGGGCACCCCGCCAACCCCTCGTGACGCCAAATGCAAATGGCAAATCGGCGGGAGGTCGCCCGGTAGTCCATCCGAGGAAGGCGCTCCAAATCCCCGCAAATCGACTTTTTCAAAACCTCATCGGCACTACCGAGGGCAAGTGGTTAACCAGCTGTCCGAGACACTCGACCACAAATGCAAGTGGCAGCTCGGCGGGACCAATCCACTCCACCTTAGCGGGAACACCCCCACTGTGTCCCCGGTACCACGGCTGGACACGACCTCATACACTTCCGAGGGCAAGTGATTAACTAACGGTAGGGTGCACTTTTCATATATGCACGTGCCCCATCGGCGGGACCAATCCACTCCTCCGTTCCGCTCTCCTGCAACCTTGGCCCCGGTAAAGCGGCGGCACAGGACCTCATAGACCTCCTGGAAGTCGCCAGAGGCTAAGTCCGACTGGTTTATGACTTGCCACTGCCTGGACCTGCCCCCACAGGCTAAGTCCGACTGGTTTATGACTTGCCACTGTCTCCACCTCCCTCCACAGGCTAAGTCCGACTGGTTTATGACTTGCCACTGTCTCCACCAGCCTCCACAGGCTAAGTCCGACTGGTTTATGATTTGCCACTGTCTCCACTGGTTCATGACTTGCCACTGCCTGGACCTGCCCCCACAGGCTAAGTCCGACTGGTTTATGACTTGCCACTGTCTCCACCTTCCCTCCACAGGCTAAGTGCGACTGGTTTATGACTTGCCACTGTCTCCACCAGCCTCCACAGGCTAAGTCCGACTGGTTTATGATTTGCCACTGTCTCCACTGGTTCATGACTTGCCACTGCCTGGACCTGCCTCCACAGGCTAAGTCCGACTGGTTTATGACTTGCCACTGTCTCCACCAGCCTCCACAGGACAAGTCCGACTGGTTTATGATTTGCCACTGTCTCCACTGGTTCATGACTTGCCACTGCCTGGAACTGCCTCCACAGGCTAAGTCCGACTGGTTTATGACTTGCCACTGTCTCCACCAGCCTCCACAGGCTAAGTCCGACTGGTTTATGATTTGCCACTGTCTCCACTGGTTCATGACTTGCCACTGCCTGGCCCTGCCTCCACAGGCTGAGTCCGACTGGTTTATGATTTGCCACTGGTTCATGACTTGCCACTGCCTGGACCTGCCTCCACAGGCTGAGTCCGACTGGTTTATGATTTCCCACTGGTTCATGACTTGCCACTGCCTGGACCTGCCTCCACAGGCTGAGTCCGACTGGTTTATGATTTGCCACTGGTTCATGACTTGCCACTGCCTGGCCCTGCCTCCACAGGCTGAGTCCGACTGGTTTATGATTTGCCACTGGTTCATGACTTGCCACTGCCTGGACCTGCCTCCACAGGCTGAGTCCGACTGGTTTATGATTTGCCACTGGTTCATGACTTGCCACTGCCTGGACCTGCCTCCACAGGCTTAAGTCCGACTGGTTTATGACTTGCCACTGTCTCCACTGGTTCATGACTTGCCACTGCCTGGCCCTGCCTCCACAGGCTGAGTCCGACTGGTTTATGATTTCCCACTGGTTCATGACTTGCCACTGCCTGGACCTGCCTCCACAGGCTGAGTCCGACTGGTTTATGATTTCCCACTGGTTCATGACTTGCCACTGCCTGGACCTGCCTCCACAGGCTGAGTCCGACTGGTTTATGATTTGCCACTGGTTCATGACTTGCCACTGCCTGGCCCTGCCTCCACAGGCTGAGTCCGACTGGTTTATGATTTGCCACTGGTTCATGACTTGCCACTGCCTGGACCTGCCTCCACAGGCTGAGTCCGACTGGTTTATGATTTGCCACTGGTTCATGACTTGCCACTGCCTGGCCCTGCCTCCACAGGCTGAGTCCGACTGGTTTATGATTTGCCACTGGTTCATGACTTGCCACTGTCTCCACCAGCCTCCACAGGCTAAGTCCGACTGGTTTATGATTTGCCACTGTCTCCACCAGCCTCCACTGGTTCATGACTTGCCACCGACTCGGCCAGCCTCCCCAGGCGAAGCGCGGGCGTTTGGTGACAATTCCAAGGCAGACCAAGGCAAACACGGCCCCTTGCGCGGCGGGGAGCCGTGCCCGGCCTCGGCGGGGCGTCGGGCCGCCGTTTGGAGCGCCGGCCGAAAACCCGAAAAAAGGGCGAAAATCGGAAAGAATTCGCGCCCGATCGGGCCGAGCGGCCGGCGGGGCGGCAGCCCGGGTCGGTCTCCGCAGACCTGGAGGCTCGAGGGGACCTTTCCGACCAAAGTCCATTTCTCGATTTTCCACCTCCTACCAATCTGCAGGTACCCCGCCAACCCCTCGGGACGCCAAACGCAAATGGCAAATCGGCGGGAGGGCGCCCGGTAGTCCATCCGAGGAAGGCGCTCCAAGTCCCCGCAGATCGGCTTTTTCAAAACCTCATCGGCACTACCGAGGGCAAGTGGTTAACCAGCTGTCCGAGACACTCGACCACAAATGCAAGTGGCAGCTCGGCGGGACCAATCCGCTCCCTTTAGCGGGAACACCCCCACTGTGTCCCCGGTACCACGGCTGGACACGACCTCATACACTTCCGAGGGCAAGTGATTAACTAACGGTAGGGTGCACTTTTCATATATGCACGTGCCCCATCGGCGGGACCAATCCACTCCTCCGTTCCGCTCTCCTGCAACCTTGGCCCCGGTAAAGCGGCGGCACAGGACCTCATAGACCTCCTGGAAGTCGCCAGAGGCTAAGTCCGACTGGTTTATGACTTGCCACTGCCTGGCCCTGCCTCCACAGGCTAAGTCCGACTGGTTTATGATTTGCCACTGGTTCATGACTTGCCACTGCCTGGCCCTGCCTCCACAGGCTGAGTCCGACTGGTTTATGACTTGCCACTGCCTGGACCTGCCTCCACAGGCTAAGTCCGACTGGTTTATGACTTGCCGCTGCCTGGACCAGCCTCCACAGGCTAAGTCCGACTGGTTTATGACTTGCCACAGTCTCCGCCAGACTCCACTGGTTCATGACTTGCCACCGCCTCGACCAGCCTCCCCAGGCTAAGTCCGAGCGTTGCGGTGGCCATGCCAGTGCCGACGAGGTCTGATCCGGTCCCTCGCGCTCCGGGGAGCCGTGCCCGGCCTCGGCGGGGCGTCGGGCCGCCGTTTGGAGCGCCGGCCGAAAACCCGAAAAAAGGGCGAAAATCGGAAGAAATTCGCGCCCGATCGGGCCGAGCGGCCGGCGGGGCGGCAGCCCGGGTCGGTCTCCGCAGACCTGGAGGCTCGAGGGGACCTTTCCGACCAAAGTCCATTTCTCGATTTTCCACCTCCTACCAATCTGCAGGTACCCCGCCAACCCCTCGTGACGCCAAACGCAAGTGGCAGACCAGCGGGACGGACCACCGGTAGTCATGCCGGGAATGAGGTCTCGGCGTCGGCATAAGGTGGGTGGATCGGACCCCATCCGGCCTACGGTTCTTTTTCAAAACGGCGCCCCCGGCCCCCGCCGGCGGCGGCCTTGGCGGCCGGGTGGGCGCCCCTCCTCGAATCGCCACCCTGCCCCGGGGTGAGCCGCTTCGCCGCCGCCCGGCGCCGTCAACAACCTTGTCCTGGTTTATGACTTGTCACCGCCGCTGGTTTATGACTTGTCACCGCCGCTGGTTTATGACTTGTCACCGCCGCTGGTTTATGACTTGTCAGCACCGGCGGACGGCCTCTCGCCGCCCTTTGGACGCCCCGGCGGCGGACCGTGACCCCCCACGGCTGGCCCGCGCGGGGCCCGCCACCCGCCCAAGGGGCGCCCCCTGCCGTTCGCCCACCTAACGCACGGCTGGAACAGCACCAAGCCCCGCAGCCGGCCAACGGCGGCACACACTGACCGCAGCCCACCGGAGGCACGTCGGGCCGTGGCCGTACCCCGCCCGACAGCGCCCCCTGCGGGCCACGGACCAGGCGGACGTTGGGACGAGACGATCCCCGGCCGAGGCGCTCTCTGAGCCCGCCAGGGACCGGTGCACCGCCGGCGGACGCTGCACCCGGTACACGAGCGCCCTCTGCCCGCCGGGGACCGGTGCACACCGCCGGGGGAGTCTGCACCGGGCCCAGGAGCTCCCTCTGCCCGCCAGGAACCGGGGGGACCGCCGGCGGAGGCTGCACCGGGCCCAGCAGGTCACTCTGCCCGCCAGGGACCGGGGGGACCGCCGGCGGAGGCTGAGCCCGGCCCAGGAGCTCCCTCTGCCCGCCAGGAACCGGGGGGACCGCCGGCGGAGGCTGAACCCGGCCCAGGAGGTCACTCTGCCCGCCAGGGACCGGGGGGACCGCCGGCGGAGGCTGCACCGGGCCCACGAGCTCCCTCTGCCCGCCAGGGACCGGGGGGACCGCCGCCGGAGGCTGCACCCGGCCCAGGAGCTCCCTCTGCCCGCCAGGGACCGGGGGGACCGCCGGCGGAGGCTGCACCCGGCCCAGGAGGTCCCTCTGCCCGCCAGGGACCGGGCGGACCGCCGGCGGAGGCTGCACCGGGCCCAGGAGCTCCCTCTGCCCGCCAGGGGCCGGGGGGACCGCCGCCGGAGGCTGCACCGGGCCCAGGAGCTCCCTCTGCCCGCCAGGGGCCGGGGGGACCGCCGCCGGAGGCTGCACCCGGCCCAGGAGCTCCCTCTGCCCGCCAGGGACCGGGGGGACCGCCGGCGGAGGCTGCACCGGGCCCAGGAGCTCCCTCTGCCCGCCAGTGACCGGGGGGACCGCCGCCGGAGGCTGCACCCGGCCCAGTAGCTCCCTCTGCCCGCCAGGGACCGGGGGGTCCTCCGGCGGAGGCTGCACCCGGCCCAGGAGGTCCCTCTGCCCGCCAGGGACCGGGGGGACCGCCGGCGGAGGCGGCACCGGGCCCAGGAGCTCCCTCTGCCCGCCAGGGACCGGGGGGACCGCCGCCGGAGGCTGCACCCGGCCCAGGAGCTCCCTCTGCCCGCCAGGGACCGGGGGGTCCGCCGGCGGAGGCTGCACCCGGCCCAGGAGGTCCCTCTGCCCGCCAGGGACAGGGTGTAACGCCGGCGGAGGCTGCCTCCGGCCCAGGAGGTCCGTCTGCCCGCCAGGGACCGGGGGGACCGCCGAGGAGTCTCTGCCCGTCCCAGATACTCCCTATCCCTACCCCTAACCGTATCCCTAACCCTATCGCCTAACCCTAACCCTATCCCTAACCCTAACCCTAACCCTATCCCTAACTCTAACCCCATCGCCTAACCCTAACCCTATCCCTAACCCTATCCCTAACCCTAACCCTATCCCTAACCCTAACCCTATCCCTAACCCTAACCCTATCCCTAACGCTAACCCTAACCCTATCCCTAACCCTAACCCTAACCCTAACCCTATCCCTAACCCTAACCCTAACCCTATCCCTAACCCTATCGCCTAACCCTAACCCTATCCCTAACCCTATCGCCTAACCCTAACCCTAACCCTAACCCTATCCCTAACCCTAACCCTATCCCCTAACCCTAAACCTATCCCTAACCCTAACCCTAACCCTAGCTCTAACCCCATCGCCTAACCCTAACCCTATCCCTAACCCTAACCCTATCCCTAACCCTAACCCTAACCCTAACCCTAACCCTATCGCCTAACCCTATCCCTAACCCTAACCCTATCCCTAACCCTAACCCTAACCCTATCCCTAACCCTAACCCTATCCCTAACCCTAACCCTATCGCCTAACCCTAACCCTATCCCTAACCCTAACCCTATCGCCTAACCCTAACCCTATCCCTAACCCTAACCCTATCGCCTAACCCTAACCCTATCCCTAACCCTAACCCTATCCCTAACCCTAACCCTAACCCTATCCCTAACCCTAACCCTAACCCTATCCCTAACCCTAACCCTAACCCTATCCCTAACCCTATCGCCTAACCCTATCCCTAACCCTAACCCTATCCCTAACCCTATCGCCTAACCCTAAACCGAACCCCAACCGCAACCCCCAACACCAAAAGGCACCGGGCCGTAAGCCTGCACCCGCACCGGCAGTGCCCTAGCCCCCTCGGGGAAGAAGGGACTCCGTCTCCACACCGCACCCGCCCCAGCTGCGCTCTCTCCCCGCCACCGCCGAAGGCACACGATTTGAACCGCTCCTCCCGTCCGGGGAAGCACACTCGGCAGCACGCCAACCTCCTTCCCAACGGGACCAGGACCGAAGGGCACACAGACCCTCCACCACCCCACCAACGTGACCCCAAGCCCGGGCACCCCCTTCAAATTCGCCCGCTGGGACGTGTATTAAGCCCGGCAACAGTTATTCAAGCAAAACCGCAGCCGCAAGTTGAAGTGACAACTCATTAACCAAAACAATATTGGGCAAGTCATAAACCACTTTCCACTCTGGACAAGTCATAAACCAGTTTCCTCTCTGGACAAGTCATAAACCAGTTGGACAAGTCATAAACCACTTTCCTCTTTGGACAAGTCATAAACCAGTTTCCTCTCTGGACAAGTCATAAACCACTTTCCACTCTGGACAAGTCATAAACCAGTTTCCTCTCTGGACAAGTCATAAACCAGTTGGACAAGTCATAAACCACTTTCCTCTTTGGACAAGTCATAAACCAGTTTCCTCTCTGGACAAGTCATAAACCAGTTGGACAAGTCATAAACCAGTTTCCACTCTGGACAAGTCATAAACCAGTTGGACAAGTCATAAACCACTTTCCTCTTTGGACAAGTCATAAACCAGTTTCCTCTCCGGACAAGTCATAAACCAGTTGGACAAGTCATAAACCACTTTCCACTCTGGACAAGTCATAAACCAGTTTCCTCTCTGGCCAAGTCATAAACCAGTTGGACAAGTCATAAACCACTCTCCTCTCTGGACAAGTCATAAACCACTTTCTTCTCTGGACAAGTCATAAACCACTTTCCTCTTTGGACAAGTCATAAACCAGTTTCCTCTCTGGACAAGTCATAAACCAGTTGGACAAGTCATAAACCACTTTCCACTCTGGAC
>NW_027309196.1:2500-10000 GCF_047496885.1 Scyliorhinus torazame | reverse complement strand
GTTCTAAAAATCGTGTTCCCGAAAATCTCCGGGCACCCCGCCAACCCCTCGTGACGCCAAATGCAAATGGCAAATCGGCGGGAGGTCGCCCGGTAGTCCATCCGAGGAAGGCGCTCCAAATCCCCGCAAATCGACTTTTTCAAAACCTCATCGGCACTACCGAGGGCAAGTGGTTAACCAGCTGTCCGAGACACTCGACCACAAATGCAAGTGGCAGCTCGGCGGGACCAATCCACTCCACCTTAGCGGGAACACCCCCACTGTGTCCCCGGTACCACGGCTGGACACGACCTCATACACTTCCGAGGGCAAGTGATTAACTAACGGTAGGGTGCACTTTTCATATATGCACGTGCCCCATCGGCGGGACCAATCCACTCCTCCGTTCCGCTCTCCTGCAACCTTGGCCCCGGTAAAGCGGCGGCACAGGACCTCATAGACCTCCTGGAAGTCGCCAGAGGCTAAGTCCGACTGGTTTATGACTTGCCACTGCCTGGACCTGCCCCCACAGGCTAAGTCCGACTGGTTTATGACTTGCCACTGTCTCCACCTCCCTCCACAGGCTAAGTCCGACTGGTTTATGACTTGCCACTGTCTCCACCAGCCTCCACAGGCTAAGTCCGACTGGTTTATGATTTGCCACTGTCTCCACTGGTTCATGACTTGCCACTGCCTGGACCTGCCCCCACAGGCTAAGTCCGACTGGTTTATGACTTGCCACTGTCTCCACCTTCCCTCCACAGGCTAAGTGCGACTGGTTTATGACTTGCCACTGTCTCCACCAGCCTCCACAGGCTAAGTCCGACTGGTTTATGATTTGCCACTGTCTCCACTGGTTCATGACTTGCCACTGCCTGGACCTGCCTCCACAGGCTAAGTCCGACTGGTTTATGACTTGCCACTGTCTCCACCAGCCTCCACAGGACAAGTCCGACTGGTTTATGATTTGCCACTGTCTCCACTGGTTCATGACTTGCCACTGCCTGGAACTGCCTCCACAGGCTAAGTCCGACTGGTTTATGACTTGCCACTGTCTCCACCAGCCTCCACAGGCTAAGTCCGACTGGTTTATGATTTGCCACTGTCTCCACTGGTTCATGACTTGCCACTGCCTGGCCCTGCCTCCACAGGCTGAGTCCGACTGGTTTATGATTTGCCACTGGTTCATGACTTGCCACTGCCTGGACCTGCCTCCACAGGCTGAGTCCGACTGGTTTATGATTTCCCACTGGTTCATGACTTGCCACTGCCTGGACCTGCCTCCACAGGCTGAGTCCGACTGGTTTATGATTTGCCACTGGTTCATGACTTGCCACTGCCTGGCCCTGCCTCCACAGGCTGAGTCCGACTGGTTTATGATTTGCCACTGGTTCATGACTTGCCACTGCCTGGACCTGCCTCCACAGGCTGAGTCCGACTGGTTTATGATTTGCCACTGGTTCATGACTTGCCACTGCCTGGACCTGCCTCCACAGGCTTAAGTCCGACTGGTTTATGACTTGCCACTGTCTCCACTGGTTCATGACTTGCCACTGCCTGGCCCTGCCTCCACAGGCTGAGTCCGACTGGTTTATGATTTCCCACTGGTTCATGACTTGCCACTGCCTGGACCTGCCTCCACAGGCTGAGTCCGACTGGTTTATGATTTCCCACTGGTTCATGACTTGCCACTGCCTGGACCTGCCTCCACAGGCTGAGTCCGACTGGTTTATGATTTGCCACTGGTTCATGACTTGCCACTGCCTGGCCCTGCCTCCACAGGCTGAGTCCGACTGGTTTATGATTTGCCACTGGTTCATGACTTGCCACTGCCTGGACCTGCCTCCACAGGCTGAGTCCGACTGGTTTATGATTTGCCACTGGTTCATGACTTGCCACTGCCTGGCCCTGCCTCCACAGGCTGAGTCCGACTGGTTTATGATTTGCCACTGGTTCATGACTTGCCACTGTCTCCACCAGCCTCCACAGGCTAAGTCCGACTGGTTTATGATTTGCCACTGTCTCCACCAGCCTCCACTGGTTCATGACTTGCCACCGACTCGGCCAGCCTCCCCAGGCGAAGCGCGGGCGTTTGGTGACAATTCCAAGGCAGACCAAGGCAAACACGGCCCCTTGCGCGGCGGGGAGCCGTGCCCGGCCTCGGCGGGGCGTCGGGCCGCCGTTTGGAGCGCCGGCCGAAAACCCGAAAAAAGGGCGAAAATCGGAAAGAATTCGCGCCCGATCGGGCCGAGCGGCCGGCGGGGCGGCAGCCCGGGTCGGTCTCCGCAGACCTGGAGGCTCGAGGGGACCTTTCCGACCAAAGTCCATTTCTCGATTTTCCACCTCCTACCAATCTGCAGGTACCCCGCCAACCCCTCGGGACGCCAAACGCAAATGGCAAATCGGCGGGAGGGCGCCCGGTAGTCCATCCGAGGAAGGCGCTCCAAGTCCCCGCAGATCGGCTTTTTCAAAACCTCATCGGCACTACCGAGGGCAAGTGGTTAACCAGCTGTCCGAGACACTCGACCACAAATGCAAGTGGCAGCTCGGCGGGACCAATCCGCTCCCTTTAGCGGGAACACCCCCACTGTGTCCCCGGTACCACGGCTGGACACGACCTCATACACTTCCGAGGGCAAGTGATTAACTAACGGTAGGGTGCACTTTTCATATATGCACGTGCCCCATCGGCGGGACCAATCCACTCCTCCGTTCCGCTCTCCTGCAACCTTGGCCCCGGTAAAGCGGCGGCACAGGACCTCATAGACCTCCTGGAAGTCGCCAGAGGCTAAGTCCGACTGGTTTATGACTTGCCACTGCCTGGCCCTGCCTCCACAGGCTAAGTCCGACTGGTTTATGATTTGCCACTGGTTCATGACTTGCCACTGCCTGGCCCTGCCTCCACAGGCTGAGTCCGACTGGTTTATGACTTGCCACTGCCTGGACCTGCCTCCACAGGCTAAGTCCGACTGGTTTATGACTTGCCGCTGCCTGGACCAGCCTCCACAGGCTAAGTCCGACTGGTTTATGACTTGCCACAGTCTCCGCCAGACTCCACTGGTTCATGACTTGCCACCGCCTCGACCAGCCTCCCCAGGCTAAGTCCGAGCGTTGCGGTGGCCATGCCAGTGCCGACGAGGTCTGATCCGGTCCCTCGCGCTCCGGGGAGCCGTGCCCGGCCTCGGCGGGGCGTCGGGCCGCCGTTTGGAGCGCCGGCCGAAAACCCGAAAAAAGGGCGAAAATCGGAAGAAATTCGCGCCCGATCGGGCCGAGCGGCCGGCGGGGCGGCAGCCCGGGTCGGTCTCCGCAGACCTGGAGGCTCGAGGGGACCTTTCCGACCAAAGTCCATTTCTCGATTTTCCACCTCCTACCAATCTGCAGGTACCCCGCCAACCCCTCGTGACGCCAAACGCAAGTGGCAGACCAGCGGGACGGACCACCGGTAGTCATGCCGGGAATGAGGTCTCGGCGTCGGCATAAGGTGGGTGGATCGGACCCCATCCGGCCTACGGTTCTTTTTCAAAACGGCGCCCCCGGCCCCCGCCGGCGGCGGCCTTGGCGGCCGGGTGGGCGCCCCTCCTCGAATCGCCACCCTGCCCCGGGGTGAGCCGCTTCGCCGCCGCCCGGCGCCGTCAACAACCTTGTCCTGGTTTATGACTTGTCACCGCCGCTGGTTTATGACTTGTCACCGCCGCTGGTTTATGACTTGTCACCGCCGCTGGTTTATGACTTGTCAGCACCGGCGGACGGCCTCTCGCCGCCCTTTGGACGCCCCGGCGGCGGACCGTGACCCCCCACGGCTGGCCCGCGCGGGGCCCGCCACCCGCCCAAGGGGCGCCCCCTGCCGTTCGCCCACCTAACGCACGGCTGGAACAGCACCAAGCCCCGCAGCCGGCCAACGGCGGCACACACTGACCGCAGCCCACCGGAGGCACGTCGGGCCGTGGCCGTACCCCGCCCGACAGCGCCCCCTGCGGGCCACGGACCAGGCGGACGTTGGGACGAGACGATCCCCGGCCGAGGCGCTCTCTGAGCCCGCCAGGGACCGGTGCACCGCCGGCGGACGCTGCACCCGGTACACGAGCGCCCTCTGCCCGCCGGGGACCGGTGCACCGCCGGGGGAGTCTGCACCGGGCCCAGGAGCTCCCTCTGCCCGCCAGGAACCGGGGGGACCGCCGGCGGAGGCTGCACCGGGCCCAGCAGGTCACTCTGCCCGCCAGGGACCGGGGGGACCGCCGGCGGAGGCTGAGCCCGGCCCAGGAGCTCCCTCTGCCCGCCAGGAACCGGGGGGACCGCCGGCGGAGGCTGAACCCGGCCCAGGAGGTCACTCTGCCCGCCAGGGACCGGGGGGACCGCCGGCGGAGGCTGCACCGGGCCCACGAGCTCCCTCTGCCCGCCAGGGACCGGGGGGGACCGCCGCCGGAGGCTGCACCCGGCCCAGGAGCTCCCTCTGCCCGCCAGGGACCGGGGGGACCGCCGGCGGAGGCTGCACCCGGCCCAGGAGGTCCCTCTGCCCGCCAGGGACCGGGCGGACCGCCGGCGGAGGCTGCACCGGGCCCAGGAGCTCCCTCTGCCCGCCAGGGGCCGGGGGGACCGCCGCCGGAGGCTGCACCGGGCCCAGGAGCTCCCTCTGCCCGCCAGGGGCCGGGGGGACCGCCGCCGGAGGCTGCACCCGGCCCAGGAGCTCCCTCTGCCCGCCAGGGACCGGGGGGACCGCCGGCGGAGGCTGCACCGGGCCCAGGAGCTCCCTCTGCCCGCCAGTGACCGGGGGGACCGCCGCCGGAGGCTGCACCCGGCCCAGTAGCTCCCTCTGCCCGCCAGGGACCGGGGGGTCCTCCGGCGGAGGCTGCACCCGGCCCAGGAGGTCCCTCTGCCCGCCAGGGACCGGGGGGACCGCCGGCGGAGGCGGCACCGGGCCCAGGAGCTCCCTCTGCCCGCCAGGGACCGGGGGGACCGCCGCCGGAGGCTGCACCCGGCCCAGGAGCTCCCTCTGCCCGCCAGGGACCGGGGGGTCCGCCGGCGGAGGCTGCACCCGGCCCAGGAGGTCCCTCTGCCCGCCAGGGACAGGGTGTAACGCCGGCGGAGGCTGCCTCCGGCCCAGGAGGTCCGTCTGCCCGCCAGGGACCGGGGGGACCGCCGAGGAGTCTCTGCCCGTCCCAGATACTCCCTATCCCTACCCCTAACCGTATCCCTAACCCTATCGCCTAACCCTAACCCTATCCCTAACCCTAACCCTAACCCTATCCCTAACTCTAACCCCATCGCCTAACCCTAACCCTATCCCTAACCCTATCCCTAACCCTAACCCTATCCCTAACCCTAACCCTATCCCTAACCCTAACCCTATCCCTAACGCTAACCCTAACCCTATCCCTAACCCTAACCCTAACCCTAACCCTATCCCTAACCCTAACCCTAACCCTATCCCTAACCCTATCGCCTAACCCTAACCCTATCCCTAACCCTATCGCCTAACCCTAACCCTAACCCTAACCCTATCCCTAACCCTAACCCTATCCCCTAACCCTAAACCTATCCCTAACCCTAACCCTAACCCTAGCTCTAACCCCATCGCCTAACCCTAACCCTATCCCTAACCCTAACCCTATCCCTAACCCTAACCCTAACCCTAACCCTAACCCTATCGCCTAACCCTATCCCTAACCCTAACCCTATCCCTAACCCTAACCCTAACCCTATCCCTAACCCTAACCCTATCCCTAACCCTAACCCTATCGCCTAACCCTAACCCTATCCCTAACCCTAACCCTATCGCCTAACCCTAACCCTATCCCTAACCCTAACCCTATCGCCTAACCCTAACCCTATCCCTAACCCTAACCCTATCCCTAACCCTAACCCTAACCCTATCCCTAACCCTAACCCTAACCCTATCCCTAACCCTAACCCTAACCCTATCCCTAACCCTATCGCCTAACCCTATCCCTAACCCTAACCCTATCCCTAACCCTATCGCCTAACCCTAAACCGAACCCCAACCGCAACCCCCAACACCAAAAGGCACCGGGCCGTAAGCCTGCACCCGCACCGGCAGTGCCCTAGCCCCCTCGGGGAAGAAGGGACTCCGTCTCCACACCGCACCCGCCCCAGCTGCGCTCTCTCCCCGCCACCGCCGAAGGCACACGATTTGAACCGCTCCTCCCGTCCGGGGAAGCACACTCGGCAGCACGCCAACCTCCTTCCCAACGGGACCAGGACCGAAGGGCACACAGACCCTCCACCACCCCACCAACGTGACCCCAAGCCCGGGCACCCCCTTCAAATTCGCCCGCTGGGACGTGTATTAAGCCCGGCAACAGTTATTCAAGCAAAACCGCAGCCGCAAGTTGAAGTGACAACTCATTAACCAAAACAATATTGGGCAAGTCATAAACCACTTTCCACTCTGGACAAGTCATAAACCAGTTTCCTCTCTGGACAAGTCATAAACCAGTTGGACAAGTCATAAACCACTTTCCTCTTTGGACAAGTCATAAACCAGTTTCCTCTCTGGACAAGTCATAAACCACTTTCCACTCTGGACAAGTCATAAACCAGTTTCCTCTCTGGACAAGTCATAAACCAGTTGGACAAGTCATAAACCACTTTCCTCTTTGGACAAGTCATAAACCAGTTTCCTCTCTGGACAAGTCATAAACCAGTTGGACAAGTCATAAACCAGTTTCCACTCTGGACAAGTCATAAACCAGTTGGACAAGTCATAAACCACTTTCCTCTTTGGACAAGTCATAAACCAGTTTCCTCTCCGGACAAGTCATAAACCAGTTGGACAAGTCATAAACCACTTTCCACTCTGGACAAGTCATAAACCAGTTTCCTCTCTGGCCAAGTCATAAACCAGTTGGACAAGTCATAAACCACTCTCCTCTCTGGACAAGTCATAAACCACTTTCTTCTCTGGACAAGTCATAAACCACTTTCCTCTTTGGACAAGTCATAAACCAGTTTCCTCTCTGGACAAGTCATAAACCAGTTGGACAAGTCATAAACCACTTTCCACTCTGGACAAGTCATAAACCAGTTGGACAAGTCATAAACCACTTTCCTCTTTGGACAAGTCATAAACCAGTTTCCTCTCTGGACAAGTCATAAACCAGTTGGACAAGTCATAAACCACTTTCCACTCTGGACAAGTCATAAACCAGTTTCCTCTCTGGACAAGTCATAAACCAGTTGGACAAGTCATAAACCACTCTCCTCTCTGGACAAGTCATAAACCACTTTCTTCTCTGGACAAGTCATAAACCACTTTCCTCTTTGGACAAGTCATAAACCAGTTTCCTCTCTGGACAAGTCATAAACCAGTTGGACAAGTCATAAACCACTTTCCTCTTTGGACAAGTCATAAACCAGTTTCCTCTCTGGACAAGTCATAAACCAGTTGGACAAGTCATAAACCACTTTCCACTCTGGACAAGTCATAAACCAGTTTCCTCTCTGGACAAGTCATAAACCAGTTGGACAAGTCATAAACCACTTTCCTCTTTGGACAAGTCATAA
>NW_027309194.1:0-47568 GCF_047496885.1 Scyliorhinus torazame | reverse complement strand
GTGTCATCAGCTAGACAGTGCCATCAGCTAGACAGTGTCATCAGCAAGACAGGGTCATCAGCTAGACAGTGCCATCAGCTAGACAGTAACATCAGACAGTGTCATCAGCCAGACAGTGTCATCAGCTAGACAGTGCCATCAGCTAGACAGTAACATCAGCTAGACAGTGCCATCAGCTAGACAGTGCCATCTGCTAGACAGTGCCATCTGCTAGACAGTGCCATCTGCTAGACAGTGCCATCAGCTAGACAGTGCCATCAGCCAGACAGTGTCATCAGCCAGACAGTGCCATCAGCTAGACAGTGCCATCAGCTACACAGTGACATCAGCTAGACAGTGACATCAGCTAGACAGTGACATCAGCTAGACAGTGTCATCAGCCAGACAGTGTCATCAGCTAGACAGTGCCATCAGCTAGACAGTGCCATCAGCTAGACAGTGCCATCAGATAGACAGTGCCATCAGCTAGACAGTGCCATCAGCTAGACAGTGCCATCAGCTAGACAGTATCATCGGCTAGACCGTGTCATCAGCTAGACAGTGTCATCAGCTAGACAGTAAAATCAGCTGGAAAGTAACATCAGTTAGTCAGAGTCATCAGCCAGACAGTAACATCAGCTAGACAGTGTCATCAGCTCGACAGTGTCATCAGCTAGACAGTGTCATCAGCTAGACAGTGTCATCAGCTAGACAGTGTCATCAGCTAGACAGTAACATCAGACAGTGTCATCAGCTAGACAGTGTCATCAGCTAGACAGTAACATCAGACAGTGTAATCAGCAAGACAGTGTCATCAGCTAGACAGTGTCATCAGATAGACAGTGCCATCAGCTAGACAGTGCCATCAGCTAGACAGTGCCATCAGCTAGACAGTGCCATCAGCTAGACAGTATCATCGGCTAGACCGTGCCATCAGCTAGACAGTGCCATCAGCTAGACAGTGCCATCAGCTAGACAGTGCCATCAGCTAGAAAGTGTCATCAGCTAGACAGTGTCATCAGCAAGACAGTAACATCACTCAGTGTCATCAGAAAGAGAGTGTCATCAGCTAGACAGTGCCAGCAGCTAGACAGTGCCATCAGCTAGACAGTCCCATCAGCTAGACAGTAACATCAGACAGTGTCATCAGCTAGACAGTGTCATCAGCTCGACAGTAACATCAGACAGTGTCATCAGCTAGACAGTGTCATCAGCTAGACAGTAACATCAGACAGTGTAATCAGCAAGACAGTGTCATCAGCTAGACAGTGCCATCAGCTAGACAGTGCCATCAGCTAGACAGTGCCATCAGCTAGACAGTGCCATCAGCTAGACAGTATCATCGGCTAGACCGTGTCATCAGCTAGACAGTGTCATCAGCTGGACAGTAACAGCAGGTAGAAAGTAACATCAGTTAGTCAGAGTCATCAGCCAGACAGTAACATCAGCTAGACAGTGTCATCAGCTCGACAGTGTCATCAGCTCGACAGTGTCATCAGCTAGACAGTGCCATCAGCTAGAGTGTGTCATCAGCTAGACAGTGCCATCAGCTAGACAGTGTCATCAGCTGCACAGTGCCATCAGCTAGTCAGTGCCATCAGCTAGAGAGTGCCATCAGCTAGACAGTGCCATCAGTTGGACAGTGCCATCAGTTGGACAGTGCCATCAGCTAGACAGTGTCATCAGCAAGACAGGGCCATCAGTTGGACAGTGCCATCAGTTGGACAGTGCCATCAGCTAGACAGTGTCATCAGCAAGACAGTGCCATCAGCTAGACAGTGCCATCAGCTAGACAGTGTCATCAGCAAGACAGGGTCATCAGCTAGACAGTGTCATCAGCTAGACAGTGTCATCAGCTAGACAGTGTCATCAGCTAGACAGTGTCATCAGCTAGACAGTGTCATCAGCTAGACAGTGCCATCAGCTAGACAGTGTCATCAGCAAGACAGGGTCATCAGCTAGACAGTGTCATCAGCTAGACAGTGTCATCAGCTAGACAGTGTCATCAGCTAGACAGTGCCATCAGCTAGACAGTGTCATCAGCAAGACAGTGTCATCAGCTAGACAGTAACATCAGCTAGACAGTGCCATCAGCTAGACAGTGCCATCTGCTAGACAGTGCCATCTGCTAGACAGTGCCATATGCTAGACAGTGCCATCTGCTAGACAGTGCCATCAGCTAGACAGTGCCATCAGCTAGACAGTGCCATCAGCCAGACAGTGTCATCAGCCAGACAGTAACATCAGCCAGACAGTGCCATCAGCTGGACAGTAACAACAGCCAGACAGTGCCATCAGCTAGACAGTAACATCAGCAAGACAGTGCCATCAGCTAGACAGTGCCATCAGATAGACAATGCCATCAGCTAGACAGTGCCATCAGCTAGACAGTGACATCAGATAGACAGTGCCATCAGATAGACAGTGCCATCAGCTAGACAGTGTCATCAGCTAGACAGTGCCATCAGCTAGACAGTGCCATCAGCTAGACAGTGCCATCAGCTAGACAGTAACATCAGACAGTGTCATCAGCCAGACAGTGTCATCAGCTAGACAGTGCCATCAGCTAGACAGTGTCATCAGCAAGACAGGGTCATCAGCTAGACAGTGCCATCAGCTAGACAGTAACATCAGACAGTGTCATCAGCCAGACAGTGTCATCAGCTAGACAGTGCCATCAGCTAGACAGTAACATCAGCTAGACAGTGCCATCCGCTAGACAGTGCCATCTGCTAGACAGTGCCATCTGCTAGACAGTGCCATCTGCTAGACAGTGCCATCTGCTAGACAGTGCCATCAGCTAGACAGTGCCATCAGCCAGACAGTGTCATCAGCCAGACAGTGCCATCAGCTAGACAGTGCCATCAGCTACACAGTGACATCAGCTAGACAGTGACATCAGCTAGACAGTGACATCAGCTAGACAGTGACATCAGCTAGACTGCCATCAGCTAGACAGTGCCATCAGCTAGACAGTGCCATCAGATAGACTGTGCCATCAGCTAGACAGTGCCATCAGCTAGACAGTGCCATCAGCTAGACAGTATCATCGGCTAGACCGTGTCATCAGCTAGACAGTGTCATCAGCTAGACAGTAACATCAGCTGGAAAGTAACATCAGTTAGTCAGAGTCATCAGCCAGACAGTAACATCAGCTAGACAGTGTCATCAGCTCGACAGTGTCATCAGCTCGACAGTGTCATCAGCTAGACAGTGTCATCAGCTAGACAGTGTCATCAGCTAGACAGTGTCATCAGCTAGACAGTAACATCAGACAGTGTCATCAGCTAGACAGTGTCATCAGCTAGACAGTAACATCAGACAGTGTAATCAGCAAGACAGTGTCATCAGCTAGACAGTGTCATCAGATAGACAGTGTCATCAGCTAGACAGTGTCATCAGATAGACAGTGCCATCAGCTAGACAGTGCCATCAGCTAGACAGTGCCATCAGCTAGACAGTGCCATCAGCTAGACAGTATCATCGGCTAGACCGTGTCATCAGCTAGACAGTGTCATCAGCTAGACAGTAACATCAGCTAGAAAGTAACATCAGTTAGTCAGAGTCATCAGCCAGACAGTAACATCAGCTAGACAGTGTCATCAGCTCGACAGTGTCATCAGCTCGACAGTGTCATCAGCTAGACAGTGCCATCAGCTAGAGTGTGTCATCAGCTAGACAGTGCCATCAGCTAGACAGTGTCATCAGCTGCACAGTGCCATCAGCTAGTCAGTGCCATCAGCTAGAGAGTGCCATCAGCTAGACAGCGTCAACAGCGAGACAGTGCCATCAGCTAGAGAGTGTCATCAGCTAGACAGTGCCATCAGCTAGACAGTGCCATCAGCTAGACAGTGCCATCAGACAGTGCCATCAGCTAGACAGTGCCATCAGCTAGACAGTGCCATCAGCTAGACAGTAACATCAGCTAGACAGTGCCATCAGCTAGACAGTGTCATCAGCTAGACAGTGCCATCAGCTAGACAGTGTCATCAGCTAGACAGTGTCATCAGCTAGACAGTGCCATCAGCTAGACAGTAACATCAGCTAGACAGTGCCATCAGCTAGACAGTGCCATCAGCTAGACAGTGCCATCAGCTAGACAGTAACATCAGACAGTGTCATCAGCCAGACAGTGTCATCAGCTAGACAGTGTCATCAGCTAGACAGTGTCATCAGCAAGACAGGGTCATCAGCTAGACAGTGCCATCAGCTAGACAGTAACATCAGACAGTGTCATCAGCCAGACAGTGTCATCAGCTAGACAGTGCCATCAGCTAGACAGTAACATCAGCTAGACAGTGCCATCAGCTAGACAGTGCCATCTGCTAGACAGTGCCATCTGCTAGACAGTGCCATCAGCTAGACAGTGCCATCAGCCAGACAGTGTCATCAGCCAGACAGTGCCATCAGCTAGACAGTGCCATCAGCTACACAGTGACATCAGCTAGACAGTGACATCAGCTAGACAGTGACATCAGCTAGACAGTGTCATCAGCCAGACAGTGTCATCAGCCAGACAGTGCCATCAGATAGACAGTGCCATCAGCTAGACAGTGCCATCAGATAGACAGTGCCATCAGCTAGACAGTGCCATCAGCTAGACCGTGTCATCAGCTAGACAGTGTCATCAGCTAGACAGTAACATCAGCTGGAAAGTAACATCAGTTAGTCAGAGTCATCAGCCAGACAGTAACATCAGCTAGACAGTGTCATCAGCTCGACAGTGCCATCAGCTAGACAGTGCCATCAGCTAGACAGTGTCATCAGCTAGACAGTAACATCAGACAGTGTCATCAGCTAGACAGTGTCATCAGCTAGACAGTAACATCAGACAGTGTAATCAGCAAGACAGTGTCATCAGCTAGACAGTGTCATCAGATAGACAGTGCCATCAGCTAGACAGTGCCATCAGCTAGACAGTGCCATCAGCTAGACAGTGCCATCAGCTAGACAGTATCATCGGCTAGACCGTGTCATCAGCTAGACAGTGCCATCAGCTAGACAGTGCCATCAGCTAGACAGTGCCATCAGCTAGAAAGTGTCATCAGCTAGACAGTGTCATCAGCAAGACAGTAACATCACTCAGTGTCATCAGAAAGAGAGTGTCATCAGCTAGACAGTGCCATCAGCTAGACAGTCCCATCAGTTAGACAGTAACATCAGACAGTGTCATCAGCTAGACAGTGTCATCAGCTAGACAGTAACATCAGACAGTGTCATCAGCTAGACAGTGTCATCAGCTAGACAGTAACATCAGACAGTGTAATCAGCAAGACAGTGTCATCAGCTAGACAGTGCCATCAGCTAGACAGTGCCATCAGCTAGACAGTGCCATCAGCTAGACAGTGCCATCAGCTAGACAGTATCATCGGCTAGACCGTGTCATCAGCTAGACAGTGTCATCAGCTGGACAGTAACAGCAGGTAGAAAGTAACATCAGTTAGTCAGAGTCATCAGCCAGACAGTAACATCAGCTAGACAGTGTCATCAGCTCGACAGTGTCATCAGCTCGACAGTGTCATCAGCTAGACAGTGCCATCAGCTAGAGTGTGTCATCAGCTAGACAGTGCCATCAGCTAGACAGTGTCATCAGCTGCACAGTGCCATCAGCTAGTCAGTGCCATCAGCTAGAGAGTGCCATCAGCTAGACAGTGCCATCAGTTGGACAGTGCCATCAGTTGGACAGTGCCATCAGCTAGACAGTGTCATCAGCAAGACAGGGCCATCAGTTGGACAGTGCCATCAGTTGGACAGTGCCATCAGCTAGACAGTGTCATCAGCAAGACAGTGCCATCAGCTAGACAGTGCCATCAGCTAGACAGTGTCATCAGCAAGACAGGGTCATCAGCTAGACAGTGTCATCAGCAAGACAGGGTCATCAGCTAGACAGTGTCATCAGCTAGACAGTGTCATCAGCTAGACAGTGCCATCAGCTAGACAGTAACATCAGACAGTGTCATCAGCCAGACAGTGTCATCAGCTAGACAGTGCCATCAGCTAGACAGTGTCATCAGCAAGACAGTGTCATCAGCTAGACAGTAACATCAGCTAGACAGTGCCATCAGCTAGACAGTGCCATCTGCTAGACAGTGCCATCTGCTAGACAGTGCCATCTGCTAGACAGTGCCATATGCTAGACAGTGCCATCTGCTAGACAGTGCCATCAGCTAGACAGTGCCATCAGCTAGACAGTGCCATCAGCCAGACAGTGTCATCAGCCAGACAGTAACATCAGCCAGACAGTGCCATCAGCTAGACAGTAACAACAGCCAGACAGTGCCATCAGCTAGACAGTAACATCAGCTAGACAGTGCCATCAGCTAGACAGTGCCATCAGATAGACAATGCCATCAGCTAGACAGTGCCATCAGCTAGACAGTGACATCAGATAGACAGTGCCATCAGATAGACAGTGCCATCAGCTAGACAGTGTCATCAGCTAGACAGTGCCATCAGCTAGACAGTGCCATCAGCTAGACAGTGCCATCAGCTAGACAGTAACATCAGACAGTGTCATCAGCCAGACAGTGTCATCAGCTAGACAGTGCCATCAGCTAGACAGTGTCATCAGCAAGACAGGGTCATCAGCTAGACAGTGCCATCAGCTAGACAGTAACATCAGACAGTGTCATCAGCCAGACAGTGTCATCAGCTAGACAGTGCCATCAGCTAGACAGTAACATCAGCTAGACAGTGCCATCAGCTAGACAGTGCCATCTGCTAGACAGTGCCATCTGCTAGACAGTGCCATCTGCTAGACAGTGCCATCTGCTAGACAGTGCCATCAGCTAGACAGTGTCATCAGCCAGACAGTGCCATCAGCTAGACAGTGCCATCAGCTACACAGTGACATCAGCTAGACAGTGACATCAGCTAGACAGTGACATCAGCTAGACTGCCATCAGCTAGACAGTGCCATCAGCTAGACAGTGCCATCAGATAGACTGTGCCATCAGCTAGACAGTGCCATCAGCTAGACAGTGCCATCAGCTAGACAGTATCATCGGCTAGACCGTGTCATCAGCTAGACAGTGTCATCAGCTAGACAGTAACATCAGCTGGAAAGTAACATCAGTTAGTCAGAGTCATCAGCCAGACAGTAACATCAGCTAGACAGTGTCATCAGCTCGACAGTGTCATCAGCTCGACAGTGTCATCAGCTAGACAGTGTCATCAGCTCGACAGTGTCATCAGCTAGACAGTGTCATCAGCTCGACAGTGTCATCAGCTCGACAGTGTCATCAGCTAGACAGTGTCATCAGCTAGACAGTGTCATCAGCTAGACAGTGTCATCAGCTAGACAGTAACATCAGACAGTGTCATCAGCTAGACAGTGTCATCAGCTAGACAGTAACATCAGACAGTGTAATCAGCAAGTCAGTGTCATCAGCTAGACAGTGTCATCAGATAGACAGTGCCATCAGCTAGACAGTGCCATCAGCTAGACAGTGCCATCAGCTAGACAGTATCATCGGCTAGACCGTGTCATCAGCTAGACAGTGCCATCAGCTAGACAGTGCCATCAGCTAGACAGTGCCATCAGCTAGAAAGTGTCATCAGCTAGACAGTGTCATCAGCAAGACAGTAACATCACTCAGTGTCATCAGAAAGAGAGTGTCATCAGCTAGACAGTGCCAGCAGCTAGACAGTGCCATCAGCTAGACAGTCCCATCAGTTAGACAGTAACATCAGACAGTGTCATCAGCTAGACAGTGTCATCAGCTAGACAGTAACATCAGACAGTGTCATCAGCTAGACAGTGTCATCAGCTAGACAGTAACATCAGACAGTGTAATCAGCAAGACAGTGTCATCAGCTAGACAGTGCCATCAGCTAGACAGTGCCATCAGCTAGACAGTGCCATCAGCTAGACAGTGCCATCAGCTAGACAGTATCATCGGCTAGACCGTGTCATCAGCTAGACAGTGTCATCAGCTGGACAGTAACAGCAGGTAGAAAGTAACATCAGTTAGTCAGAGTCATCAGCCAGACAGTAACATCAGCTAGACAGTGTCATCAGCTCGACAGTGTCATCAGCTCGACAGTGTCATCAGCTAGACAGTGCCATCAGCTAGAGTGTGTCATCAGCTAGACAGTGCCATCAGCTAGACAGTGTCATCAGCTGCACAGTGCCATCAGCTAGTCAGTGCCATCAGCTAGAGAGTGCCATCAGCTAGACAGTGCCATCAGTTGGACAGTGCCATCAGTTGGACAGTGCCATCAGCTAGACAGTGTCATCAGCAAGACAGGGCCATCAGTTGGACAGTGCCATCAGTTGGACAGTGCCATCAGCTAGACAGTGTCATCAGCAAGACAGTGCCATCAGCTAGACAGTGCCATCAGCTAGACAGTGTCATCAGCAAGACAGGGTCATCAGCTAGACAGTGTCATCAGCAAGACAGGGTCATCAGCTAGACAGTGTCATCAGCTAGACAGTGTCATCAGCTAGACAGTGCCATCAGCTAGACAGTGCCATCAGCTAGACAGTAACATCAGACAGTGTCATCAGCCAGACAGTGTCATCAGCTAGACAGTGCCATCAGCTAGACAGTGTCATCAGCAAGACAGTAACATCAGCTAGACAGTGTCATCAGATAGACAGTGCCATCAGCTAGACAGTGCCATCAGCTAGACAGTGCCATCAGCTAGACAGTGCCATCAGCTAGACAGTATCATCGGCTAGACCGTGTCATCAGCTAGACAGTGCCATCAGCTAGACAGTGCCATCAGCTAGACAGTGCCATCAGCTAGAAAGTGTCATCAGCTAGACAGTGTCATCAGCAAGACAGTAACATCACTCAGTGTCATCAGAAAGAGAGTGTCATCAGCTAGACAGTGCCAGCAGCTAGACAGTGCCATCAGCTAGACAGTCCCATCAGTTAGACAGTAACATCAGACAGTGTCATCAGCTAGACAGTGTCATCAGCTAGACAGTAACATCAGACAGTGTCATCAGCTAGACAGTGTCATCAGCTAGACAGTAACATCAGACAGTGTAATCAGCAAGACAGTGTCATCAGCTAGACAGTGCCATCAGCTAGACAGTGCCATCAGCTAGACAGTGCCATCAGCTAGACAGTGCCATCAGCTAGACAGTATCATCGGCTAGACCGTGTCATCAGCTAGACAGTGTCATCAGCTGGACAGTAACAGCAGGTAGAAAGTAACATCAGTTAGTCAGAGTCATCAGCCAGACAGTAACATCAGCTAGACAGTGTCATCAGCTCGACAGTGTCATCAGCTCGACAGTGTCATCAGCTAGACAGTGCCATCAGCTAGAGTGTGTCATCAGCTAGACAGTGCCATCAGCTAGACAGTGTCATCAGCTGCACAGTGCCATCAGCTAGTCAGTGCCATCAGCTAGAGAGTGCCATCAGCTAGACAGTGCCATCAGTTGGACAGTGCCATCAGTTGGACAGTGCCATCAGCTAGACAGTGTCATCAGCAAGACAGGGCCATCAGTTGGACAGTGCCATCAGTTGGACAGTGCCATCAGCTAGACAGTGTCATCAGCAAGACAGTGCCATCAGCTAGACAGTGCCATCAGCTAGACAGTGTCATCAGCAAGACAGGGTCATCAGCTAGACAGTGTCATCAGCAAGACAGGGTCATCAGCTAGACAGTGTCATCAGCTAGACAGTGTCATCAGCTAGACAGTGCCATCAGCTAGACAGTGCCATCAGCTAGACAGTAACATCAGACAGTGTCATCAGCCAGACAGTGTCATCAGCCAGACAGTGTCATCAGCTAGACAGTGCCATCAGCTAGACAGTGTCATCAGCAAGACAGTGTCATCAGCTAGACAGTAACATCAGCTAGACAGTGCCATCAGCTAGACAGTGCCATCTGCTAGACAGTGCCATCTGCTAGACAGTGCCATCTGCTAGACAGTGCCATATGCTAGACAGTGCCATCTGCTAGACAGTGCCATCAGCTAGACAGTGCCATCAGCTAGACAGTGCCATCAGCCAGACAGTGTCATCAGCCAGACAGTAACATCAGCCAGACAGTGCCATCAGCTAGACAGTAACAACAGCCAGACAGTGCCATCAGCTAGACAGTGCCATCAGCTAGACAGTGACATCAGATAGACAGTGCCATCAGATAGACAGTGCCATCAGCTAGACAGTGTCATCAGCTAGACAGTGCCATCAGCTAGACAGTGCCATCAGCTAGACAGTAACATCAGACAGTGTCATCAGCCAGACAGTGTCATCAGCTAGACAGTGCCATCAGCTAGACAGTGTCATCAGCAAGACAGGGTCATCAGCTAGACAGTGCCATCAGCTAGACAGTAACATCAGACAGTGTCATCAGCCAGACAGTGTCATCAGCTAGACAGTGCCATCAGCTAGACAGTAACATCAGCTAGACAGTGCCATCAGCTAGACAGTGCCATCTGCTAGACAGTGCCATCTGCTAGACAGTGCCATCTGCTAGACAGTGCCATCTGCTAGACAGTGCCATCAGCTAGACAGTGTCATCAGCCAGACAGTGCCATCAGCTAGACAGTGCCATCAGCTACACAGTGACATCAGCTAGACAGTGACATCAGCTAGACAGTGACATCAGCTAGACTGCCATCAGCTAGACAGTGCCATCAGCTAGACAGTGCCATCAGATAGACTGTGCCATCAGCTAGACAGTGCCATCAGCTAGACAGTGCCATCAGCTAGACAGTATCATCGGCTAGACCGTGTCATCAGCTAGACAGTGTCATCAGCTAGACAGTAACATCAGCTGGAAAGTAACATCAGTTAGTCAGAGTCATCAGCCAGACAGTAACATCAGCTAGACAGTGTCATCAGCTCGACAGTGTCATCAGCTCGACAGTGTCATCAGCTAGACAGTGTCATCAGCTCGACAGTGTCATCAGCTAGACAGTGTCATCAGCTCGACAGTGTCATCAGCTCGACAGTGTCATCAGCTAGACAGTGTCATCAGCTAGACAGTGTCATCAGCTAGACAGTGTCATCAGCTAGACAGTGTCATCAGCTAGACAGTAACATCAGACAGTGTCATCAGCTAGACAGTGTCATCAGCTAGACAGTAACATCAGACAGTGTAATCAGCAAGTCAGTGTCATCAGCTAGACAGTGTCATCAGATAGACAGTGCCATCAGCTAGACAGTGCCATCAGCTAGACAGTGCCATCAGCTAGACAGTATCATCGGCTAGACCGTGTCATCAGCTAGACAGTGCCATCAGCTAGACAGTGCCATCAGCTAGACAGTGCCATCAGCTAGAAAGTGTCATCAGCTAGACAGTGTCATCAGCAAGACAGTAACATCACTCAGTGTCATCAGAAAGAGAGTGTCATCAGCTAGACAGTGCCAGCAGCTAGACAGTGCCATCAGCTAGACAGTCCCATCAGTTAGACAGTAACATCAGACAGTGTCATCAGCTAGACAGTGTCATCAGCTAGACAGTAACATCAGACAGTGTCATCAGCTAGACAGTGTCATCAGCTAGACAGTAACATCAGACAGTGTAATCAGCAAGACAGTGTCATCAGCTAGACAGTGCCATCAGCTAGACAGTGCCATCAGCTAGACAGTGCCATCAGCTAGACAGTGCCATCAGCTAGACAGTGTCATCAGCTGGACAGTAACAGCAGGTAGAAAGTAACATCAGTTAGTCAGAGTCATCAGCCAGACAGTAACATCAGCTAGACAGTGTCATCAGCTCGACAGTGTCATCAGCTCGACAGTGTCATCAGCTAGACAGTGCCATCAGCTAGAGTGTGTCATCAGCTAGACAGTGCCATCAGCTAGACAGTGTCATCAGCTGCACAGTGCCATCAGCTAGTCAGTGCCATCAGCTAGAGAGTGCCATCAGCTAGACAGTGCCATCAGTTGGACAGTGCCATCAGTTGGACAGTGCCATCAGCTAGACAGTGTCATCAGCAAGACAGGGCCATCAGTTGGACAGTGCCATCAGTTGGACAGTGCCATCAGCTAGACAGTGTCATCAGCAAGACAGTGCCATCAGCTAGACAGTGCCATCAGCTAGACAGTGTCATCAGCAAGACAGGGTCATCAGCTAGACAGTGTCATCAGCAAGACAGGGTCATCAGCTAGACAGTGTCATCAGCTAGACAGTGTCATCAGCTAGACAGTGCCATCAGCTAGACAGTGCCATCAGCTAGACAGTAACATCAGACAGTGTCATCAGCCAGACAGTGTCATCAGCTAGACAGTGCCATCAGCTAGACAGTGTCATCAGCAAGACAGTAACATCAGCTAGACAGTGCCATCAGCTAGACAGTGCCATCTGCTAGACAGTGCCATCTGCTAGACAGTGCCATCTGCTAGACAGTGCCATCTGCTAGACAGTGCCATATGCTAGACAGTGCCATCTGCTAGACAGTGCCATCAGCTAGACAGTGCCATCAGCTAGACAGTGCCATCAGCCAGACAGTGTCATCAGCCAGACAGTAACATCAGCCAGACAGTGCCATCAGCTAGACAGTAACAACAGCCAGACAGTGCCATCAGCTAGACAGTAACATCAGCTAGACAGTGCCATCAGCTAGACAGTGCCATCAGATAGACAATGCCATCAGCTAGACAGTGCCATCAGCTAGACAGTGACATCAGATAGACAGTGCCATCAGATAGACAGTGCCATCAGCTAGACAGTGTCATCAGCTAGACAGTGTCATCAGCTAGACAGTGCCATCAGCTAGACAGTGCCATCAGCTAGACAGTGCCATCAGCTAGACAGTAACATCAGACAGTGTCATCAGCCAGACAGTGTCATCAGCTAGACAGTGCCATCAGCTAGACAGTGTCATCAGCAAGACAGGGTCATCAGCTAGACAGTGCCATCAGCTAGACAGTAACATCAGACAGTGTCATCAGCCAGACAGTGTCATCAGCTAGACAGTGCCATCAGCTAGACAGTAACATCAGCTAGACAGTGCCATCAGCTAGACAGTGCCATCTGCTAGACAGTGCCATCTGCTAGACAGTGCCATCTGCTAGACAGTGCCATCTGCTAGACAGTGCCATCAGCTAGACAGTGTCATCAGCCAGACAGTGCCATCAGCTAGACAGTGCCATCAGCTACACAGTGACATCAGCTAGACAGTGACATCAGCTAGACAGTGACATCAGCTAGACTGCCATCAGCTAGACAGTGCCATCAGCTAGACAGTGCCATCAGATAGACTGTGCCATCAGCTAGACAGTGCCATCAGCTAGACAGTGCCATCAGCTAGACAGTATCATCGGCTAGACCGTGTCATCAGCTAGACAGTGTCATCAGCTAGACAGTAACATCAGCTGGAAAGTAACATCAGTTAGTCAGAGTCATCAGCCAGACAGTAACATCAGCTAGACAGTGTCATCAGCTCGACAGTGTCATCAGCTAGACAGTGTCATCAGCTAGACAGTGTCATCAGCTAGACAGTGTCATCAGCTAGACAGTGTCATCAGCTAGACAGTAACATCAGACAGTGTCATCAGCTAGACAGTGTCATCAGCTAGACAGTAACATCAGACAGTGTAATCAGCAAGACAGTGTCATCAGCTAGACAGTGTCATCAGATAGACAGTGTCATCAGCTAGACAGTGCCATCAGCTAGACAGTGCCATCAGCTAGACAGTGCCATCAGCTAGACAGTGCCATCAGCTAGACAGTATCATCGGCTAGACCGTGTCATCAGCTAGACAGTGTCATCAGCTAGACAGTAACATCAGCTAGAAAGTAACATCAGTTAGTCAGAGTCATCAGCCAGACAGTAACATCAGCTAGACAGTGTCATCAGCTCGACAGTGTCATCAGCTCGACAGTGTCATCAGCTAGACAGTGCCATCAGCTAGAGTGTGTCATCAGCTAGACAGTGCCATCAGCTAGACAGTGTCATCAGCTGCACAGTGCCATCAGCTAGTCAGTGCCATCAGCTAGAGAGTGCCATCAGCTAGACAGCGTCAACAGCGAGACAGTGCCATCAGCTAGAGAGTGTCATCAGCTAGACAGTGCCATCAGCTAGACAGTGCCATCAGCTAGACAGTGCCATCAGACAGTGCCATCAGCTAGACAGTGCCATCAGCTAGACAGTGCCATCAGCTAGACAGTAACATCAGCTAGACAGTGCCATCAGCTAGACAGTGTCATCAGCTAGACAGTGGCATCAGCTAGACAGTGCCATCAGCTAGACAGTGCCATCAGACAGTGCCATCAGCTAGACAGTAACATCAGCTAGACAGTGCCATCAGCTAGACAGTGACATCAGCTAGACAGTGACATCAGCTAGACAGTGCCATCAGCTAGACAGTAACATCAGCTAGACAGTGCCATCAGCTAGACAGTGTCATCAGACAGTGCCATCAGCTAGACAGTGCCATCAGCTAGACAGTGCCATCAGCTAGACAGTAACATCAGCTAGACAGTGCCATCAGCTAGACAGTGTCATCAGCTAGACAGTGGCATCAGCTAGACAGTGCCATCAGCTAGACAGTGCCATCAGACAGTGCCATCAGCTAGACAGTGCCATCAGCTAGACAGTGCCATCAGCTAGACAGTAACATCAGCTAGACAGTGCCATCAGCTAGACAGTGTCATCAGCTAGACAGTGTCATCAGCTAGACAGTGGCATCAGCTAGACAGTGACATCAGCGAGACTGCCATCAGTTGGACAGTGCCATCAGCTAGACAGTGCCATCAGCTAGACAGTGCCATCAGCTAGACAGTGTCATCAGCAAGACAGGGTCATCAGCTAGACAGTAACATCAGCTAGTCAGTGCCATCAGCTAGACAGTGTCATCAGCTAGACAGTGTCATTAGCTAGACAGTGTCATCAGCTAGACAGTGCCATCAGCTAGACAGTGCCATCAGCTAGACAGTAACATCAGACAGTGTCATCAGCCAGACAGTGTCATCAGCTAGACAGTGCCATCAGCTAGACAGTGTCATCAGCAAGACAGTGCCATCAGCTAGACAGTAACATCAGCTAGACAGTGCCATCAGCTAGACAGTGACATCTGCTAGACAGTGCCATCTGCTAGACAGTGCCATCTGCTAGACAGTGCCATCTGCTAGACAGTGCCATCAGCTAGACAGTGCCATCAGCCAGACATTGTCATCAGCCAGACAGTAACATCAGCCAGACAGTGCCATCAGCTACACAGTGCCATCAGCTACACAGTGACATCAGCTAGACAGTGACATCAGCTAGACAGTGACATCAGCTAGACTGCCATCAGTTGGACAGTGCCATCAGCTAGACAGTGCCATCAGCTAGACAGTAACATCAGACAGTGTCATCAGCTAGAGAGTGTCATCAGCTAGATAGTGCCATCAGATAGACAGTGCCATCAGCTAGACAGTGCCATCAGATAGACAGTGCCATCAGCTGGACAGTGTCATCAGCTAGAGAGTGTCATCAGCTAGACAGTGCCATCAGATAGACAGTGCCATCAGCTAGACAGTGCCATCAGCTAGACAGTGCCATCAGCTGGACAGTGCCATCAGCTAGACAGTATCATCGGCTAGACCGTGTCATCAGCTAGACAGTGTCATCAGCTAGACAGTAACATCAGCTCGACAGTGTCATCAGCTAGACAGTGTCATCAGCTAGACAGTGTCATCAGCTCGACAGTGTCATCAGCTAGACAGTGTCATCAGCTAGACAGTGTCATCAGCTAGACAGTGCCATCAGCTAGACAGTAACATCAGCTAGACAGTGCCATCAGCTAGACAGTGCCATCAGCTAGACAGTGCCATCAGCTAGACAGTAACATCAGACAGTGTCATCAGCCAGACAGTGTCATCAGCTAGACAGTGCCATCAGCTAGACAGTGTCATCAGCAAGACAGGGTCATCAGCTAGACAGTGCCATCAGCTAGACAGTAACATCAGACAGTGTCATCAGCCAGACAGTGTCATCAGCTAGACAGTGCCATCAGCTAGACAGTAACATCAGCTAGACAGTGCCATCAGCTAGACAGTGCCATCTGCTAGACAGTGCCATCTGCTAGACAGTGCCATCTGCTAGACAGTGCCATCAGCTAGACAGTGCCATCAGCCAGACAGTGTCATCAGCCAGACAGTGCCATCAGCTAGACAGTGCCATCAGCTACACAGTGACATCAGCTAGACAGTGACATCAGCTAGACAGTGACATCAGCTAGACAGTGTCATCAGCCAGACAGTGTCATCAGCTAGACAGTGCCATCAGATAGACAGTGCCATCAGCTAGACAGTGCCATCAGATAGACAGTGCCATCAGCTAGACAGTGCCATCAGCTAGACAGTGCCATCAGCTAGACAGTATCATCGGCTAGACCGTGTCATCAGCTAGACAGTGTCATCAGCTAGACAGTAACATCAGCTGGAAAGTAACATCAGTTAGTCAGAGTCATCAGCCAGACAGTAACATCAGCTAGACAGTGTCATCAGCTCGACAGTGTCATCAGCGTGACAGTGTCATCAGCTAGACAGTGTCATCAGCTAGACAGTGTCATCAGCTAGACAGTAACATCAGACAGTGTCATCAGCTAGACAGTGTCATCAGCTAGACAGTAACATCAGACAGTGTAATCAGCAAGACAGTGTCATCAGCTAGACAGTGTCATCAGATAGACAGTGCCATCAGCTAGACAGTGCCATCAGCTAGACAGTGCCATCAGCTAGACAGTGCCATCAGCTAGACAGTATCATCGGCTAGACCGTGTCATCAGCTAGACAGTGCCATCAGCTAGACAGTGCCATCAGCTAGACAGTGCCATCAGCTAGAAAGTGTCATCAGCTAGACAGTGTCATCAGCAAGACAGTAACATCACTCAGTGTCATCAGAAAGAGAGTGTCATCAGCTAGACAGTGCCAGCAGCTAGACAGTGCCATCAGCTAGACAGTCCCATCAGCTAGACAGTAACATCAGACAGTGTCATCAGCTAGACAGTGTCATCAGCTAGACAGTAACATCAGACAGTGTCATCAGCTAGACAGTGTCATCAGCTAGACAGTAACATCAGACAGTGTAATCAGCAAGACAGTGTCATCAGCTAGACAGTGCCATCAGCTAGACAGTGCCATCAGCTAGACAGTGCCATCAGCTAGACAGTGCCATCAGCTAGACAGTATCATCGGCTAGACCGTGTCATCAGCTAGACAGTGTCATCAGCTGGACAGTAACAGCAGGTAGACAGTGTCATCAGCTCGACAGTGTCATCAGCTCGACAGTGTCATCAGCTAGACAGTGCCATCAGCTAGAGTGTGTCATCAGCTAGACAGTGCCATCAGCTAGACAGTGTCATCAGCTGCACAGTGCCATCAGCTAGTCAGTGCCATCAGCTAGAGAGTGCCATCAGCTAGACAGTGCCATCAGTTGGACAGTGCCATCAGTTGGACAGTGCCATCAGCTAGACAGTGTCATCAGCATGACAGGGCCATCAGTTGGACAGTGCCATCAGTTGGACAGTGCCATCAGCTAGACAGTGTCATCAGCAAGACAGTGCCATCAGCTAGACAGTGCCATCAGCTAGACAGTGTCATCAGCAAGACAGGGTCATCAGCTAGACAGTGTCATCAGCAAGACAGGGTCATCAGCTAGACAGTGTCATCAGCTAGACAGTGTCATCAGCTAGACAGTGCCATCAGCTAGACAGTGCCATCAGCTAGACAGTAACATCAGACAGTGTCATCAGCCAGACAGTGTCATCAGCTAGACAGTGCCATCAGCTAGACAGTGTCATCAGCAAGACAGTGTCATCAGCTAGACAGTAACATCAGCTAGACAGTGCCATCAGCTAGACAGTGCCATCTGCTAGACAGTGCCATCTGCTAGACAGTGCCATATGCTAGACAGTGCCATCTGCTAGACAGTGCCATCAGCTAGACAGTGCCATCAGCTAGACAGTGCCATCAGCCAGACAGTGTCATCAGCCAGACAGTAACATCAGCCAGACAGTGCCATCAGCTAGACAGTAACAACAGCCAGACAGTGCCATCAGCTAGACAGTAACATCAGCTAGACAGTGCCATCAGCTAGACAGTGCCATCAGATAGACAATGCCATCAGCTAGACAGTGCCATCAGCTAGACAGTGACATCAGATAGACAGTGCCATCAGATAGACAGTGCCATCAGCTAGACAGTGTCATCAGCTAGACAGTGCCATCAGCTAGACAGTGCCATCAGCTAGACAGTGCCATCAGCTAGACAGTAACATCAGACAGTGTCATCAGCCAGACAGTGTCATCAGCTAGACAGTGCCATCAGCTAGACAGTGTCATCAGCAAGACAGGGTCATCAGCTAGACAGTGCCATCAGCTAGACAGTAACATCAGACAGTGTCATCAGCCAGACAGTGTCATCAGCTAGACAGTGCCATCAGCTAGACAGTAACATCAGCTAGACAGTGCCATCAGCTAGACAGTGCCATCTGCTAGACAGTGCCATCTGCTAGACAGTGCCATCTGCTAGACAGTGCCATCTGCTAGACAGTGCCATCAGCTAGACAGTGTCATCAGCCAGACAGTGCCATCAGCTAGACAGTGCCATCAGCTACACAGTGACATCAGCTAGACAGTGACATCAGCTAGACAGTGACATCAGCTAGACTGCCATCAGCTAGACAGTGCCATCAGCTAGACAGTGCCATCAGATAGACTGTGCCATCAGCTAGACAGTGCCATCAGCTAGACAGTGCCATCAGCTAGACAGTATCATCGGCTAGACCGTGTCATCAGCTAGACAGTGTCATCAGCTAGACAGTAACATCAGCTGGAAAGTAACATCAGTTAGTCAGAGTCATCAGCCAGACAGTAACATCAGCTAGACAGTGTCATCAGCTCGACAGTGTCATCAGCTCGACAGTGTCATCAGCTCGACAGTGTCATCAGCTAGACAGTGTCATCAGCTAGACAGTGTCATCAGCTAGACAGTGTCATCAGCTAGACAGTAACATCAGACAGTGTCATCAGCTAGACAGTGTCATCAGCTAGACAGTAACATCAGACAGTGTAATCAGCAAGACAGTGTCATCAGCTAGACAGTGTCATCAGATAGACAGTGCCATCAGCTAGACAGTGCCATCAGCTAGACAGTGCCATCAGCTAGACAGTGCCATCAGCTAGACAGTATCATCGGCTAGACCGTGCCATCAGCTAGACAGTGTCATCAGCTAGACAGTAACATCAGCTAGAAAGTAACATCAGTTAGTCAGAGTCATCAGCCAGACAGTAACATCAGCTAGACAGTGTCATCAGCTCGACAGTGTCATCAGCTCGACAGTGTCATCAGCTAGATAGTGCCATCAGCTAGAGTGTGTCATCAGCTAGACAGTGCCATCAGCTAGACAGTGTCATCAGCTGCACAGTGCCATCAGCTAGTCAGTGCCATCAGCTAGAGAGTGCCATCAGCTAGACAGCGTCAACAGCGAGACAGTGCCATCAGCTAGAGAGTAACATCAGACAGTGTAATCAGCAAGACAGTGTCATCAGCTAGACAGTGTCATCAGCTAGACAGTGCCATCAGCTAGACAGTGCCATCAGCTAGACAGTGCCATCAGACAGTGCCATCAGCTAGACAGTGCCATCAGCTAGACAGTGCCATCAGCTAGACAGTAACATCAGCTAGACAGTGCCATCAGCTAGACAGTGTCATCAGACAGTGCCATCAGCTAGACAGTGCCATCAGCTAGACAGTGCCATCAGCTAGACAGTAACATCAGCTAGACAGTGCCATCAGCTAGACAGTGTCATCAGCTAGACAGTGGCATCAGCTAGACAGTGCCATCAGCTAGACAGTGCCATCAGACAGTGCCATCAGCTAGACAGTGCCATCAGCTAGACAGTGCCATCAGCTAGACAGTAACATCAGCTAGACAGTGCCATCAGCTAGACAGTGTCATCAGCTAGACAGTGTCATCAGCTAGACAGTGGCATCAGCTAGACAGTGACATCAGCGAGACTGCCATCAGTTGGACAGTGCCATCAGCTAGACAGTGCCATCAGCTAGACAATGCCATCAGCTAGACAGTGTCATCAGCAAGACAGGGTCATCAGCTAGACAGTAACATCAGCTAGTCAGTGCCATCAGCTAGACAGTGTCATCAGCTAGACAGTGTCATTAGCTAGACAGTGTCATCAGCTAGACAGTGCCATCAGCTAGACAGTGCCATCAGCTAGACAGTAACATCAGACAGTGTCATCAGCCAGACAGTGTCATCAGCTAGACAGTGCCATCAGCTAGACAGTGTCATCAGCAAGACAGTGCCATCAGCTAGACAGTAACATCAGCTAGACAGTGCCATCAGCTAGACAGTGACATCTGCTAAACAGTGCCGTCTGCTAGACAGTGCCATCTGCTAGACAGTGCCATCTGCTAGACAGTGCCATCAGCTAGACAGTGCCATCAGCCAGACATTGTCATCAGCCAGACAGTAACATCAGCCAGACAGTGCCATCAGCTACACAGTGCCATCAGCTACACAGTGACATCAGCTAGACAGTGACATCAGCTAGACAGTGACATCAGCTAGACTGCCATCAGTTGGACAGTGCCATCAGCTAGACAGTGCCATCAGCTAGACAGTAACATCAGACAGTGTCATCAGCTAGAGAGTGTCATCAGCTAGATAGTGCCATCAGATAGACAGTGCCATCAGCTAGACAGTGCCATCAGATAGACAGTGCCATCAGCTGGACAGTGTCATCAGCTAGAGAGTGTCATCAGCTAGACAGTGCCATCAGATAGACAGTGCCATCAGCTAGACAGTGCCATCAGCTAGACAGTGCCATCAGCTGGACAGTGCCATCAGCTAGACAGTATCATCGGCTAGACCGTGTCATCAGCTAGACAGTGTCATCAGCTAGACAGTAACATCAGCTCGACAGTGTCATCAGCTAGACAGTGTCATCAGCTAGACAGTGTCATCAGCTAGACAGTGTCATCAGCTAGACAGTGTCATCAGCTCGACAGTGTCATCAGCTAGACAGTGTCATCAGCTAGACAGTGTCATCAGCTAGACAGTAACATCAGACAGTGTCATCAGCAAGACAGTGTCATCAGCTAGACAGTGTCATCAGCTAGACAGTAACATCAGACAGTGTCATCAGCGAGACAGTGTCATCAGCTAGACAGTAACATCAGACAGTGTAATCAGCAAGACAGTGTCATCAGATAGACAGTAACATCAGCTAGAAAGTAACATCAGTTAGTCAGAGTCATCAGCCAGACAGTAACATCAGCTAGGCAGTGTCATCAGCTCGACAGTGTCATCAGCTCGACAGTGTCATCAGCTAGACAGTGCCATCAGCTAGAGTGTGTCATCAGCTAGACAGTGCCATCAGCTAGACAGTGTCATCAGCTGCACAGTGCCATCAGCTAGTCAGTGCCATCAGCTGGACAGTGCCATCAGACAGTGTCATCAGCTAGACAGTGTCATCAGCTAGACAGTGTCATCAGCTAGACAGTGCCATCAGCTAGACAGTAACATCAGACAGTGTCATCAGCTAGACAGTGCCATCAGCTAGACAGTGCCATCAGCTAGAAAGTGTCATCAGCTAGACAGTGCCATCAGCTAGACAGTGTCATCAGCTAGACAGTGCCATCAGACAGTGCCATCAGCTAGACAGTGCCATCAGCTAGACAGTGCCATCAGCTAGACAGTAACATCAGCTAGACAGTGCCATCAGCTGGACAGTGCCATCAGCTAGACAGTTCCATCAGCTAGACAGTGTCATCAGCTAGACAGTGTTAACAACTAGACAGTGACATCAGCGAGACTGCCATCAGTTGGACAGTGCCATCAGCTTGACAGTGCCATCAGCGAGACAGTGCCATCAGCTAGACAGTGTCATCAGCAAGACAGGGTCATCAGCTAGACAGTGCCATCAGCTAGACAGTGTCATCAGCTAGACAGTGTCATCAGCTAGACAGTGTCATCAGCTAGACAGTGCCATCAGCTAGACAGTGCCATCAGGTAGACAGTGCCATCAGCTAGACAGTGCCATCAGCTAGACAGTAACATCAGACAGTGTCATCAGCCAGACAGTGTCATCAGCTAGACAGTGCCATCAGCTAGACAGTGTCATCAGCAAGACAGGGTCATCAGCTAGACAGTAACATCAGCTAGACAGTGCCATCAGCTAGACAGTGCCATCTGCTAGACAGTGCCATCTGCTAGACAGTGCCATCAGCTAGACAGTGCCATCAGCTAGACAGTGTCATCAGATAGACAGTGCCATCAGCCAGACAATGTCATCAGCCAGACAGTAACATCAGCCAGACAGTGCCATCAGCCAGACAGTAACATCAGCCAGACAGTGCCATCAGCTAGACAGTAACATCAGCTAGACAGTGTCATCAGCTACACAGTGCCATCAGCTACACAGTGCCATCAGCTAGACAGTGACATCAGCTAGACAGTGACATCAGCTAGACTGCCATCAGTTGGACAGTGCCATCAGCTAGACAGTGCCATCAGCTAGACAGTGCCATCAGCTAGACAGTGTCATCAGCAAGACAGGGTCAAGAGCTAGACAGTAACATCAGCTAGACAGTGCCATCAGCTGGACAGTGTCATCAGCTAGAGAGTGTCATCAGCTAGACAGTGCCATCAGCTAGACAGTGTCATCAGCTAGACAGTGCCATCAGCTAGACAGTGCCATCAGCTAGAAAGTGCCATCAGCTAGAAAGTGTCATCAGCTAGACAGTGTCATCAGCTACACAGTAACATCAGACAGTGTCATCAGCTAGACAGTGTCATCAGCTAGACAGTGCCATCAGCTAGACAGTGCCATCAGCTAGACAGTGTCATCAGCTAGACAGTGCCATCAGCTAGACAGTGCCATCAGCTAGACAGTGCCATCAGCTCGACAGTGCCATCTGCTAGACAGTGCCATCAGCGAGACAGTGCCATCAGCTAGACAGTGCCATCAGCTAGACAGTGCCATCAGCTAGACCGTGCCATCAGCTAGACAGTGACATCAGCTAGACAGTGACATCAGCTAGACTGCCATCAGTTGGACAGTGCCATCAGCTAGACAGTGCCATCAGCTAGACAGTGCCATCAGCTTGACAGTGCCAGCAACTAGACAGTAACATCAGCTAGACAGTGTCATCAGCTAGACAGTGTCATCAGCTAGACAGTGTCATCAGCTGGACAGTGCCATCAGCTGGACAGTGCCATCAGACAGTGTCATCAGCTAGACAGTGCCATCAGCTAGACAGTGCCATCAGCTAGACAGTGCCATCAGCTAGAAAGTGTCATCAGCTAGACATTGTCATCAGCTACACAGTAACATCAGACAGTGTCATCAGCTAGACAGTGTCATCAGCTAGACAGTGCCATCAGCTAGACAGTGCCATCAGCTAGACAGTGCCATCAGCTAGACAGTGTCATCAGCTAGACAGTGTCATCAGCTAGACAGTGTCATCAGCTAGACAGTGTCATCAGCTAGACAGTGCCATCAGCTAGACAGTGCCATCAGCTAGACAGTGCCATCAGCTCGACAGTGCCATCTGCTAGACAGTGCCATCAGCGAGACAGTGCCATCAGCTAGACAGTGCCATCAGCTAGACCGTGCCATCAGCTAGACAGTGACATCAGCTAGACAGTGACATCAGCTAGACTGCCATCAGTTGGACAGTGCCATCAGCTCGACAGTGTCATCAGCTAGACAGTGCCATCAGCTAGAGAGTCTCATCAGCTAGACAGTGCCATCAGCTAGACAGTGACATCAGCTAGACAGTGACATCAGCTAGACTGCCATCAGTTGGACAGTGCCATCAGCTAGACAGTGCCATCAGCTAGACAGTGCCATCAGCTAGACAGTGTCATCAGCACGACAGGGTCAAGAGCTAGACAGTAACATCAGCTAGACAGTGCCATCAGCTGGACAGTGTCATCAGCTAGAGAGTGTCATCAGCTAGACAGTGCCATCAGCTAGACAGTGTCATCAGCTAGACAGTGCCATCAGCTAGACAGTGCCATCAGCTAGAAAGTGCCATCAGCTAGAAAGTGTCATCAGCTAGACAGTGTCATCAGCTACACAGTAACATCAGACAGTGTCATCAGCTAGACAGTGTCATCAGCTAGACAGTGCCATCAGCTAGACAGTGCCATCAGCTAGACAGTGCCATCATCTAGACAGTGTCATCAGCTAGACAGTGCCATCAGCTAGACAGTGCCATCAGCTAGACAGTGCCATCAGCTCGACAGTGCCATCTGCTAGACAGTGCCATCAGCGAGACAGTGCCATCAGCTAGACAGTGCCATCAGCTAGACCGTGCCATCAGCTAGACAGTGACATCAGCTAGACAGTGACATCAGCTAGACTGCCATCAGTTGGACAGTGCCATCAGCTAGACAGTGCCATCAGCTAGACAGTGCCATCAGCTTGACAGTGCCATCAACTAGACAGTAACATCAGCTAGACAATGTCATCAGCTAGACAGTGTCATCAGCTAGACAGTGTCATCAGCTGGACAGTGCCATCAGCTGGACAGTGCCATCAGACAGTGTCATCAGCTAGACAGTGCCATCAGCTAGACAGTGCCATCAGCTAGACAGTGCCATCAGCTAGAAAGTGTCATCAGCTAGACATTGTCATCAGCTACACAGTAACATCAGACAGTGTCATCAGCTAGACAGTGTCATCAGCTAGACAGTGCCATCAGCTAGACAGTGCCATCAGCTAGACAGTGTCATCAGCTAGACAGTGTCATCAGCTAGACAGTGTCATCAGCTAGACAGTGTCATCAGCTACACAGTGCCATCAGCTAGACAGTGCCATCAGCTAGACAGTGCCATCAGCTCGACAGTGCCATCTGCTAGACAGTGCCATCAGCGAGACAGTGCCATCAGCTAGACAGTGCCATCAGCTAGACCGTGCCATCAGCTCGACAGTGACATCAGCTAGACAGTGACATCAGCTAGACTGCCATCAGTTGGACAGTGCCATCAGCTCGACAGTGTCATCAGCTAGACAGTGCCATCAGCTAGAGAGTCTCATCAGCTAGACAGTGCCATCAGCTAGACAGTGTCATCAGCTGCACAGTGCCATCAGCTAGACAGTGTCATCAGCTAGACAGTGTCATCAGCTAGACAGTGTCATCAGCTAGACAGTGCCATCAGCTAGACAGTGTCATCAGCAAGACAGGGTCATCAGCTAGACAGTAACATCAGCTAGACAGTAACACCAGCTAGACAGTGCCATCAGCTAGACAGTAACATCAGACAGTGTCATCAGCTAGACAGTGTCATCAGCTAGACAGTAACATCAGTTGACAGTGCCATCAGCAAGACAGTGTCATCAGCTACACAGTAACATCAGCTGGACAGTGCCATCAGCTAGACAGTAACATCAGACAGTGTCATCAGCTAGACAGTGTCATCAGCTAGACAGTAACATCAGCTAGACAGTGTCATCAGCTAGACAGTGTCATCAGCTAGACAGTGTCAACAGCTAGAGAGTGTCATCAGCCAGACAGTGCCATCAGCCAGACAGTGCCATCAGCTAGACAGTGCCATCAGCTAGACAGTGCCATCAGCTAGACAGTACCATCAGCTAGACAGTGTCAACAGCCAGACAGTGCCATCAGCCAGACAGTGTCAACAGCTAGACAGTGCCATCAGCTAGACAGTGCCATCAGCTAGACAGTGACATCAGCTAGACTGCCATCAGTTGGACAGTGCCATCAGCTAGACAGTGCCATCAGCTAGACAGTGCCATCAGCTAGACAGTGTCATCAGCACGACAGGGTCAAGAGCTAGACAGTAACATCAGCTAGACAGTGCCATCAGCTGGACAGTGTCATCAGCTAGAGAGTGTCATCAGCTAGACAGTGCCATCAGCTAGACAGTGTCATCAGCTAGACAGTGCCATCAGCTAGACAGTGCCATCAGCTAGAAAGTGCCATCAGCTAGAAAGTGTCATCAGCTAGACAGTGTCATCAGCTACACAGTAACATCAGACAGTGTCATCAGCTAGACAGTGTCATCAGCTAGACAGTGCCATCAGCTAGACAGTGCCATCAGCTAGACAGTGCCATCATCTAGACAGTGTCATCAGCTAGACAGTGCCATCAGCTAGACAGTGCCATCAGCTAGACAGTGCCATCAGCTCGACAGTGCCATCTGCTAGACAGTGCCATCAGCGAGACAGTGCCATCAGCTAGACAGTGCCATCAGCTAGACCGTGCCATCAGCTAGACAGTGACATCAGCTAGACAGTGACATCAGCTAGACTGCCATCAGTTGGACAGTGCCATCAGCTAGACAGTGCCATCAGCTAGACAGTGCCATCAGCTTGACAGTGCCATCAACTAGACAGTAACATCAGCTAGACAATGTCATCAGCTAGACAGTGTCATCAGCTAGACAGTGTCATCAGCTGGACAGTGCCATCAGCTGGACAGTGCCATCAGACAGTGTCATCAGCTAGACAGTGCCATCAGCTAGACAGTGCCATCAGCTAGACAGTGCCATCAGCTAGAAAGTGTCATCAGCTAGACATTGTCATCAGCTACACAGTAACATCAGACAGTGTCATCAGCTAGACAGTGTCATCAGCTAGACAGTGCCATCAGCTAGACAGTGCCATCAGCTAGACAGTGTCATCAGCTAGACAGTGTCATCAGCTACACAGTGCCATCAGCTAGACAGTGCCATCAGCTAGACAGTGCCATCAGCTCGACAGTGCCATCTGCTAGACAGTGCCATCAGCGAGACAGTGCCATCAGCTAGACAGTGCCATCAGCTAGACCGTGCCATCAGCTCGACAGTGACATCAGCTAGACAGTGACATCAGCTAGACTGCCATCAGTTGGACAGTGCCATCAGCTCGACAGTGTCATCAGCTAGACAGTGCCATCAGCTAGAGAGTCTCATCAGCTAGACAGTGCCATCAGCTAGTCAGTGCCATCAGCTAGAGAGTGCCATCAGCTAGACAGTGTCAACAGTTAGACAGCGCCATCAGCTAGAGAGTGTCATCAGCTAGACAGTGCCATCAGTTAGACAGTGCCATCAGCTAGACAGTAACATGAGACAATGTCATCAGCTAGACAGTGCCATCAGCTAGACAGTGTCATCAGCTAGACAGTGCCATCAGCTGGACAGTGCCATCAGACAGTGCCATCAGCTAGACAGTAACATCAGCTAGAAAGTGCCATCAGCTAGACAGTGTGATAAGCTAGACAGTGCCATCAGCTGGACAGTGCCATCAGACAGTGCCATCAGCTAGACAGTGCCATCAGCTAGACAGTAACATCAGCTAGACAGTGCCATCAGCTGGACAGTGCCATCAGCTAGACAGTGCCATCAGCTAGACAGTGTCATCAGCTAGACAGTGACATCAGCTAGACAGTGACATCAGCTAGACTGCCATCAGTTGGACAGTGCCATCAGCTAGACAGTGCCATCAGCTAGACAGTAACATCAGACAGTGTCATCAGCTAGACAGTGTCATCAGCTAGACAGTGTCATCAGCTAGTCAGTGTCATCAGCTAGACAGTGCCATCAGCTAGACAGTGCCATCAGCTAGACAGTAACATCAGCTAGACAGTGCCATCAGCTAGACAGTGCCATCAGCTAGACAGTGCCATCAGCTAGACAGTGACATCAGCTAGACAGTGACAACAGCTAGACAGTGACATCAGCTAGACTGCCATCGGTTGGACAGTGCCATCAGCTACACAGTGCCATCAGCTAGACAGTGTCATCAGCTAGACAGTGTCATCAGCTAGACAGTGTCATCAGCAAGACAGGGTCATCAGCTAGACAGTAACATCAGCTAGACAGTAACACCAGTTAGTCAGTGTCATCAGCCAGACAGTAACATCAGCTGGACAGTGCCATCAGCAAGACAGTGTCATCAGCTCGACTGTGTCATCAGCTCGACAGTGTCATCAGCTCGACAGTGTCATCAGCTAGACAGTGCCATCTGCTAGAGAGTGTCATCAGCTAGACAGTGCCATCAGCTAGACAGTGTCATCAGCTGCACAGTGCCATCAGCTAGTCAGTGCCATCAGCTAGAGAGTGCCATCAGCTAGACAGTGTCAACAGTTAGACAGCGCCATCAGCTAGAGAGTGCCATCAGCTAGACAGTGCCATCAGCTAGACAGTGCCAACAGCTAGACAGTAACATCAGACAATGTCATCAGCTAGACAGTGTCATCAGCTAGACAGTGCCATCAGCTGGACAGTGCCATCAGCAAGACAGGGTCATCAGCTAGACAGTGACATCAGCTAGACAGTAACATCAGCTAGACAGTAACATCAGCTAGACAGTAACATCAGCTAGACAGTGTCATCAGCTAGACTGCCATCAGCTAGACAGTGCCATCTGCTACACAGTGCCATCTGCTAAACAGTGCCATCTGCTAGACAGTGCCATCAGCTAGACAGTGCCATCAGCTAGACAGTGCCATCAGCTAGACAGTGTCATCAGCTAGACAGTGTCATCAGCTAGACAGTAACATCAGCTAGACAGTAACATCAGCCAGACAGTGTCATCAGCCGGACAGTGTCATCAGCCAGAAAGTGTCATCAGCTAGACAGTAACATCAGCTAGACAGTATCATCAGCTAGACAGTAACATCAGCTAGACAGTAACATCAGCCAGACAGTGTCATCAGCTAGACAGTGTCATCAGCTAGACAGTAACATCAGCTAGGCAGTAACATCAGCCAGACAGTGTCATCAGCTAGACAGTAACATCAGCTAGACAGTAACATCAACCAGACAGTGCCATCAGCTAGACAGTGCCATCAGCTAGACAGTGCCATCAGCTACACAGTGCCATCAGCTACACAGTGTCATCAGCTAGACAGTGCCATCAGCTAGACAGTGCCATCAGCTACACAGTGCCATCAGCTAGACAGTGCCATCAGCTAGACAGTGCCATCAGCTAGACAGTGCCATCAGCTAGACAGCGCCATCAGCTAGACAGTGTCATCAGCTAGACAGTGTCATCAGCTAGACAGTGACATCAGCTAGACAGTGACATCAGCTAGACTGCCATCAGTTGGACAGTGCCATCAGCTAGACAGTGCCATCAGCTAGACAGTGCCATCAGCTAGACAGGAACATCAGACAGTGTCATCAGCTAGACAGTGTCATCAGCTAGACAGTGTCATCAGCAAGACAGTGCCATCAGCTAGACAGTGCCATCAGCTAGACAGTGTCATCAGCTAGACAGTGCCAGCAGCTAGACAGTGTCATCAGCTAGACAGTGTCATCAGCTAGACAGTGCCATCAGCTAGACAGTGCCATCAGCTAGACAGTGACATCAGCTAGACAGTGTCATCAGCTAGACAGTGACATCAGCTAGACAGTGTCATCAACTAGACAGTGTCATCAGCTAGACAGTGTCATCAGCTAGACAGTGACATCAGCTAGACAGTAACATCAACTAGACAGTGTCATCAGCTAGACAGTGACATCAGCTAGACAGTGTCATCAGCTAGACAGTGACATCAGCTAGACAGTGTCATCAACTAGACAGTGCCATCAGCTAGACAGTGACATCAGCTAGACAGTGACATCAGCTAGACAGTGACATCAGCTAGACAGTGACATCAGCTAGACTGCCATCAGTTGGACAGTGCCATCAGCTAGACAGTGCCATCAGCTAGACAGTGCCATCAGCTAGACAGTGTCATCAGCAAGACAGGGTCATCAGCTAGACAGTAACATCAGCTAGACAGTGCCATCAGCTAGACAGTAACATCAGACAGTGTCATCAGCTAGACAGTGCCATCAGCAAGACAGTGTCATCAGCTAGACAGTGTCATCAGCTAGACAGTATCATCAGCTAGACAGTATCATCAGCTAGACAGTGTCATCAGCTAGACAGTAACATCAGCTAGACAGTGTCATCAGCTAGACAGTAACATCAGCTAGACAGTGTCATCAGCTAGACAGTGCCATCAGCAAGACAGTGTCATAAGCTACACAGTAACATCAGCTAGACAGTGCCATCAGCTAGACAGTGCCATCTGCTAGACAGTGACATCAGCTAGACAGTAACATCAGCTAGAAAGTAACATCAGTTAGTCAGTGTCATCAGCCAGACAGTAACATCAGCTAGACAGTGTCATCAGCTCGACAGTGTCATCAGCTCGACAGTGTCATCAGCTAGACAGTGCCATCAGCTAGAGAGTGTCATCAGCTAGACAGTGCCATCAGCTAGACAGTGTCATCAGCTAGACAGTAACATCAGACAGTGTCATCAGCTAGACAGTGTCATCAACTAGAGAGTGTCATCAGCTAGACAGTGTCATCAGCTAGACAGTGTCAACAGCTAGACAGTGCCATCAGCTAGACAGTGCCATCAGCTAGACAGTGCCATCAGCTAGACAGTGTCAACAGCCAGACAGTGCCATCAGCTAGACAGTGCCATCAGCTAGACAGTGCCAACAGCTAGACAGTGTCATCAGCTGGACAGTGTCATCAACTAGACACTGCCAACAGCTAGACAGTGCCATCAGCTAGACAGTAACATCAGACAGTGTCATCAGCAAAACAGTGTCATCAGCTAGACAGTGTCATCAGCGAGACAGTAACATCAGACAGTGTCATCAGCTAGACAGTGTCATCAGCTAGACAGTGTCATCAGATAGACAGTGCCATCAGCTAGACAGTGCCATCAGCACGACAGTGCCATCAGCTCGACAGTATCATCGGCTAGACCGTGTCATCAGCTAGACAGTGTCATCAGCTAGACAGTAACATCAGCTAGAAAGTAACATCAGCCAGACAGCAACATCAGCTAGACAGTGCCATCAGCAAGACAGTGCCATCAGCTCGACAGTGCCATCAGCTCGACAGTGTCATCAGCTCGACAGTGTCATCAGCTCGACAGTGTCATCAGCTCGACAGTGCCATCAGCTAGACAGTGCCATCAGCTAGAGAGTGTCATCAGCTAGACAGTGCCATCAGCTAGACAGTGTCATCAGCTGCACAGTGCCATCAGCTAGTCAGTGCCATCAGCTAGACTGTGTCAACAGCTAGACAGTGCCATCAGCTAGAGAGTGCCATCAGCTAGAGAGTGTCATCAGCTAGACAGTGCCATCAGCTAGACACTGCCATCAGCTAGACAGTAACATCAGACAATGTCATCAGCTAGACAGTGTCATCAGCTAGACAGTGTCATCAGCTAGACAGTGTCATCAGCTAGACAGTGCCATCAGCTGGACAGTGCCATCAGACAGTGTCATCAGCTAGACAGTGCCATCAGCTAGACAGTGCCATCAGCTAGACAGTGCCATCAGCTAGAAAGTGCCATCTGCTAGACAGTTCCATCAGCCAGACAGTGCCATCAGCTAGACCACGCCATCAGCTAGACAGTGCCATCAGTTCGACAGTGCCATCAGCTAGACAGTAACATCAGCTAGACAGTGCCATGAGCTAGACAGTGCCATCAGCTAGACAGTGCCATCAGCTAGACAGTAACATCAGCTAGACAGTGCCATCAGCTAGACAGTGCCATCAGCTAGACAGTGCCATTAGCTAGACAGTGTCATCAGACAGTGCCAACAGCTAGACAGTGTCATCAGCTAGACAGTGACATCAGCTAGACTGCCATCAGTTGGACAGTGCCATCAGCTAGACAGTGCCATCAGCAAGACAGTGTCATCAGCTAGACAGTGACATCAGCTAGACAGTGCCATCAGCTAGACAGTGTCATCAGCTGGACAGTGCCATCAGCTAGACAGTGCCATCAGCTAGACAGTGCCATCAGCTAGTCAGTGCCATCAGCTAGACTGCCATCAGTTGGACAGTGCCATCAGTTGGACAGTGCCATCAGCTGGACAGTGCCATCAGCTAGACAGTGCCATCAGCTAGACAGTGCCATCAGCTAGACAGTGCCATCAGCTAGACAGTGTCATCAGCTGGACAGTGCCATCAGCTAGACAGTGCCATCAGCTAGACAGTGCCATCAGCTAGACAGTGACATCAGCTAGACTGCCATCAGTTGGACAGTGCCATCAGCTAGACAGTGCCATCAGCTAGACAGTAACATCAGACAGTGTCATCAGCTAGACAGTGTCATCAGCTAGACAGTGTCATCACCTAGTCAGTGTCATCAGCTAGACAGTGTCATCAGCTAGACAGTGTCATCAGCTAGACAGTGACACCAGCTAGACAGTGACATCAGCTAGACTGCCATTAGTTGGACAGTGACATCAGCTAGACAGTGCCATCAGCTAGACAGTGCCATCAGCTAGACAGTTTCATCAGCAAGACAGGGTCATCAGCTAGACAGTAACATCAGCTAGACAGTGCCATCAGCGAGACAGTAACATCAGACAGTGTCATCAGCTAGACAGTGCCATCAGCAAGACAGTGTCATCAGCTAGACAGTGTCATCAGCTAGACAGTGTCATCAGCTAGACAGTAGCATCAGCCAAACGGTGTCATCAGCTAGACAGTAACATCAGCTAGACAGTGTCATCAGCTAGACAGTGCCATCAGCAAGACAGTGTCATAAGCTACACAGTAACATCAGCTAGACAGTGCCATCAGCTAGACAGTGCCATCAGCTAGACAGTATCATCGGCTAGACCGTGTCATCAGCTAGACAGTGTCATTAGCTAGACAGTAACATCAGCTAGAAAGTAACATCACTTAGTCAGTGCCATCAGCCAGACAGTAACATCAGCTGGACAGTGCCATCAGCAAGACAGTGTCATCAGCTCGACAGTGCCATCAGCTAGAGAGTGACATCAGCTAGACAGTGCCATCAGCTAGACAGTGTCATCAGCTGCACAGTGCCAACTGCTAGTCAGTGCCATCAGCTAGAGAGTGCCATCAGCTAGAGAGTGTCATCAGCTAGACAGTGCCATCAGTTAGACAGTGCCATCAGCTAGACAGTAACATGAGACAATGTCATCAGCTAGACAGTGTCATCAGCTAGACAGTGTCATCAGCTAGACAGTGCCATCAGCTGGACAGTGCCATCAGACAGTGCCATCAGCTAGACAGTAACATCAGCTAGAAAGTGCCATCAGCTAGACAGTGTGATAAGCTAGACAGTGCCATCAGCTGGACAGTGCCATCAGACAGTGCCATCAGCTAGACAGTGCCATCAGCTAGACAGTAACATCAGCTAGACAGTGCCATCAGCTGGACAGTGCCATCAGCTAGACAGTGCCATCAGCTAGACAGTGCCATCAGCTAGACAGTGCCATCAGCTAGACAGTAACATCAGACAGTGTCATCAGCTAGACAGTGTCATCAGCTAGACAGTGCCATCAGCTAGACAGTGCCATCAGCTAGACAGTAACATCAGCTAGACAGTGCCATCAGCTAGACAGTGCCATCAGCTAGACAGTGCCATCAGCTAGACAGTGACATCAGCTAGACAGTGACAACAGCTAGACAGTGACATCAGCTAGACTGCCATCGGTTGGACAGTGCCATCAGCTAGACAGTGCCATCAGCTAGACAGTGTCATCAGCTAGACAGTGTCATCAGCTAGACAGTGTCATCAGCAAGACAGGGTCATCAGCTAGACAGTAACATCAGCTAGACAGTAACACCAGTTAGTCAGTGTCATCAGCCAGACAGTAACATCAGCTGGACAGTGCCATCAGCAAGACAGTGTCATCAGCTCGACTGTGTCATCAGCTCGACAGTGTCATCAGCTTGACAGTGTCATCAGCTAGACAGTGCCATCTGCTAGAGAGTGTCATCAGCTAGACAGTGCCATCAGCTAGACAGTGTCATCAGCTGCACAGTGCCATCAGCTAGTCAGTGCCATCAGCTAGAGAGTGCCATCAGCTAGACAGTGTCAACAGTTAGACAGCACCATCAGCTAAAGAGTGCCATCAGCTAGACAGTGCCATCAGCTAGACAGTGCCAACAGCTAGACAGTAACATCAGACAATGTCATCAGCTAGACAGTGTCATCAGCTAGACAGTGCCATCAGCTGGACAGTGCCATCAGCAAGACAGGGTCATCAGCTAGACAGTGACATCAGCTAGACAGTAATATCAGCTAGGCAGTAACATCAGCTAGACAGTAACATCAGCTAGACAGTAACATCAGCTAGACAGTGTCATCAGCTAGACTGCCATCAGCTAGACAGTGCCATCTGCTAGACAGTGCCATCTGCTAAACAGTGCCATCTGCTAGACAGTGCCATCAGCTAGACAGTGCCATCAGCTAGACAGTGCCATCAGCTAGACAGTGTCATCAGCTAGACAGTGTCATCAGCTAGACAGTATCATCAGCTAGACAGTAACATCAGCTAGACAGTGTCATCAGCTAGACAGTAACATCAGCTAGACAGTATCATCAGCTAGACAGTAACATCAGCTAGACAGTAACATCAGCCAGACAGTGTCATCAGCTAGACAGTGTCATCAGCTAGACAGTAACATCAGCTAGGCAGTAACATCAGCCAGACAGTGTCATCAGCTAGACAGTAACATCAGCTAGACAGTAACATCAACCAGACAGTGCCATCAGCTAGACAGTGCCATCAGCTAGACAGTGCCATCAGCTACACAGTGCCATCAGCTACACAGTGTCATCAGCTAGACAGTGCCATCAGCTAGACAGTGCCATCAGCTAGACAGTGCCATCAGCTAGACAGTGCCATCAGCTAGACAGTGCCATCAGCTAGACAGTGCCATCAGCTAGACAGCGCCATCAGCTAGACAGTGTCATCAGCTAGACAGTGTCATCAGCTAGACAGTGACATCAGCTAGACAGTGACATCAGCTAGACTGCCATCAGTTGGACAGTGCCATCAGCTAGACAGTGCCATCAGCTAGACAGTGCCATCAGCTAGACAGGAACATCAGACAGTGTCATCAGCTAGACAGTGTCATCAGCTAGACAGTGTCATCAGCAAGACAGTGCCATCAGCTAGACAGTGCCATCAGCTAGACAGTGTCATCAGCTAGACAGTGCCAGCAGCAAGACAGTGTCATCAGCTAGACAGTGTCATCAGCTAGACAGTGCCATCAGCTAGACAGTGCCATCAGCTAGACAGTGACATCAGCTAGACAGTGTCATCAGCTAGACAGTGACATCAGCTAGACAGTGTCATCAACTAGACAGTGTCATCAGCTAGACAGTGTCATCAGCTAGACAGTGACATCAGCTAGACAGTGACATCAGCTAGACAGTGACATCAGCTAGACAGTGACATCAGCTAGACTGCCATCAGTTGGACAGTGCCATCAGCTAGACAGTGCCATCAGCTAGACAGTGCCATCAGCTAGACAGTGTCATCAGCAAGACAGGGTCATCAGCTAGACAGTAACATCAGCTAGACAGTGCCATCAGCTAGACAGTAACATCAGACAGTGTCATCAGCTAGACAGTGCCATCAGCAAGACAATGTCATCAGCTAGACAGTGTCATCAGCTAGACAGTATCATCAGCTAGACAGTATCATCAGCTAGACAGTGTCATCAGCTAGACAGTAACATCAGCTAGACAGTGTCATCAGCTAGACAGTAACATCAGCTAGACAGTGTCATCAGCTAGACAGTGCCATCAGCAAGACAGTGTCATAAGCTACACAGTAACATCAGCTAGACAGTGCCATCAGCTAGACAGTGCCATCTGCTAGACAGTGACATCAGCTAGACAGTAACATCAGCTAGAAAGTAACATCAGTTAGTCAGTGTCATCAGCCAGACAGTAACATCAGCTAGACAGTGTCATCAGCTCGACAGTGTCATCAGCTCGACAGTGTCATCAGCTCGACAGTGTCATCAGCTAGACAGTGCCATCAGCTAGAGAGTGTCATCAGCTAGACAGTGCCATCAGCTAGACAGTGTCATCAGCTGCACAGTGCCATCAGCGAGTCACTGACATCAGCTAGACATTGCCATCAGCTAGACAGTGCCATCAGCTAGAAAGTGTCATCAGCTAGACAGTGTCATCAGCTACACAGTAACATCAGACAGTGTCATCAGCTAGAAAGTGTCATCAGCTAGACAGTGTCATCAGCTAGACAGTGTCATCAGCTAGACAGTGTCATCAGCCGGACAGTGCCATCAGCTAGACAGTGCCATCAGCTAGACAGTGTCATCAGCTAGACAGTAACATCAGCTAGGCAGTAACATCAGCTAGACAGTAACATCAGCTAGACAGTGCCATCAGCTAGACAATAACATCAGCTAGACAGTGTCATCAGCTAGACAGTGCCATCAGCTAGACAGTGACATCAGCTAGACAGTGTCATCAGCTAGACACTGCCATCAGCTAGACAATAACATCAGCTAGACAGTGTCATCAGCTAGACTGCCATCTGCTAGACAGTGCCATCTGCTAGACAGTGCCATCAGATAGACAGTGCCATCAGCTACACAGTGACATCAGCTAGACAATAACATCAGCTAGACAGTGTCATCAGCTAGACTTCCATCTGCTAGACAATAACATCAGCTAGACAGTGTCATCAGCTAGACACTGCCAGCAGCTAGACAATAACATCAGCTAGACAGTGTCATCAGCTAGACAGTGCCATCAGCTAGACAGTGACATCAGCTAGACAGTGTCATCAGCTAGACACTGCCATCAGCTAGACAATAACATCAGCTAGACAGTGTCATCAGCTAGACTGCCATCTGCTAGACAGTGCCATCAGATAGACAGTGCCATCAGCTACACAGTGATATCAGCTAGACAATAACATCAGCTAGACAGTGTCATCAGCTAGACTGCCATCTGCTAGACAATAACATCAGCTAGACAGTGTCATCAGCTAGACACTGCCATCAGCTAGACAATAACATCAGCTAGACAGTGTCATCAGCTAGACAGTAACATCAGCTAGACAGTAACATCAGCCAGACAGTGTCATCAGCCAGACAGTGTCATCAGCCAGACAGTGTCATCAGCTAGACAGTAACATCAGCTAGACAGTATCATCAGCTAGACAGTAACATCAGCTAGACAGTAACATCAGCCAGACAGTGTCATCAGCTAGACAGTGTCATCAGCTAGACAGTAACATCAGCTAGGCAGTAACATCAGCCAGACAGTGTCATCAGCTAGACAGTAACATCAGCTAGACAGTAACATCAACCAGACAGTGCCATCAGCTAGACAGTGCCATCAGCTAGACAGTGCCATCAGCTACACAGTGCCATCAGCTACACAGTGTCATCAGCTAGACAGTGCCATCAGCTAGACAGTGCCATCTGCTAGACAGTGCCATCTGCTAAACAGTGCCATCTGCTAGACAGTGCCATCAGCTAGACAGTGCCATCAGCTAGACAGTGCCATCAGCTAGACAGTGTCATCAGCTAGACAGTGTCATCAGCTAGACAGTAACATCAGCTAGACAGTAACATCAGCCAGACAGTGTCATCAGCCAGACAGTGTCATCAGCCAGACAGTGTCATCAGCTAGACAGTAACATCAGCTAGACAGTAACATCAGCCAGACAGTGTCATCAGCCAGACAGTGTCATCAGCTAGACAGTAACATCAGCTAGGCAGTAACATCAGCCAGACAGTGTCATCAGCTAGACAGTAACATCAGCTAGACAGTAACATCAACCAGACAGTGCCATCAGCTAGACAGTGCCATCAGCTAGACAGTGCCATCAGCTACACAGTGTCATCAGCTAGACAGTGCCATCAGCTAGACAGTGCCATCAGCTACACAGTGCCATCAGCTAGACAGTGCCATCAGCTAGACAGTGCCATCAGCTAGACAGTGCCATCAGCTAGACAGTGCCATCAGCTAGACAGCGCCATCAGCTAGACAGTGTCATCAGCTAGACAGTGTCATCAGCTAGACAGTGACATCAGCTAGACAGTGACATCAGCTAGACTGCCATCAGTTGGACAGTGCCATCAGCTAGACAGTGCCATCAGCTAGACAGTGCCATCAGCTAGACAGGAACATCAGACAGTGTCATCAGCTAGACAGTGTCATCAGCTAGACAGTGTCATCAGCAAGACAGTGCCATCAGCTAGACAGTGCCATCAGCTAGACAGTGTCATCAGCTAGACAGTGCCAGCAGCAAGACAGTGTCATCAGCTAGACAGTGTCATCAGCTAGACAGTGCCATCAGCTAGACAGTGACATCAGCTAGACAGTGTCATCAGCTAGACAGTGACATCAGCTAGACAGTGTCATCAACTAGACAGTGTCATCAGCTAGACAGTGTCATCAGCTAGACAGTGACATCAGCTAGACAGTGACATCAGCTAGACAGTGACATCAGCTAGACAGTGACATCAGCTAGACTGCCATCAGTTGGACAGTGCCATCAGCTAGACAGTGCCATCAGCTAGACAGTGCCATCAGCTAGACAGTGCCATCAGCTAGACAGTGCCATCAGCTAGACAGTGTCATCAGCAAGACAGGGTCATCAGCTAGACAGTAACATCAGCTAGACAGTGCCATCAGCTTGACAGTAACATCAGACAGTGTCATCAGCTAGACAGTGCCATCAGCAAGACAATGTCATCAGCTAGACAGTGTCATCAGCTAGACAGTATCATCAGCTAGACAGTATCATCAGCTAGACAGTGTCATCAGCTAGACAGTAACATCAGCTAGACAGTGTCATCAGCTAGACAGTAACATCAGCTAGACAGTGTCATCAGCTAGACAGTGCCATCAGCAAGACAGTGTCATAAGCTACACAGTAACATCAGCTAGACAGTGCCATCAGCTAGACAGTGCCATCTGCTAGACAGTAACATCAGCTAGACAGTGTCATCAGCTAGACACTGCCATCAGCTAGACAATAACATCAGCTAGACAGTGTCATCAGCTAGACAGTAACATCAGCTAGACAGTAACATCAGCCAGACAGTGTCATCAGCCAGACAGTGTCATCAGCCAGACAGTGTCATCAGCTAGACAGTAACATCAGCTAGACAGTATCATCAGCTAGACAGTAACATCAGCTAGACAGTAACATCAGCCAGACAGTGTCATCAGCTAGACAGTGTCATCAGCTAGACAGTAACATCAGCTAGGCAGTAACATCAGCCAGACAGTGTCATCAGCTAGACAGTAACATCAGCTAGACAGTAACATCAACCAGACAGTGCCATCAGCTAGACAGTGCCATCAGCTAGACAGTGCCATCAGCTACACAGTGCCATCAGCTACACAGTGTCATCAGCTAGACAGTGCCATCAGCTAGACAGTGCCATCAGCTACACAGTGCCATCAGCTAGACAGTGTCATCAGCTAGACAGTGCCATCAGCTAGACAGTGCCATCAGCTAGACAGTGCCATCAGCTAGACAGTGCCATCAGCTAGACAGTGCCATCAGCTAGAAAGTAACATCAGCTAGACAGTGCCATCAGCTAGACAGCGCCATCAGCTAGACAGTGTCATCAGCTAGACAGTGTCATCAGCTAGACAGTGACATCAGCTAGACAGTGACATCAGCTAGACTGCCATCAGTTGGACAGTGCCATCAGCTAGACAGTGCCATCAGCTAGACAGTGCCATCAGCGAGACAGGAACATCAGACAGTGTCATCAGCTAGACAGTGTCATCAGCTAGACAGTGTCATCAGCAAGACAGTGCCATCAGCTAGACAGTGCCATCAGCTAGACAGTGTCATCAGCTAGACAGTGCCAGCAGCAAGACAGTGTCATCAGCTAGACAGTGTCATCAGCTAGACAGTGCCATCAGCTAGACAGTGCCATCAGCTAGACAGTGACATCAGCTAGACAGTGTCATCAGCTAGACAGTGTCATCAGCTAGACAGTGTCATCAACTAGACAGTGTCATCAGCTAGACAGTGTCATCAGCTAGACAGTGACATCAGCTAGACAGTGACATCAGCTAGACAGTGACATCAGCTAGACTGCCATCAGTTGGACAGTGCCATCAGCTAGACAGTGCCATCAGCTAGACAGTGCCATCAGCTAGACAGTGTCATCAGCAAGACAGGGTCATCAGCTAGACAGTAACATCAGCTAGACAGTGCCATCAGCTAGACAGTAACATCAGACAGTGTCATCAGCTAGACAGTGCCATCAGCAAGACAGTGTCATCAGCTAGACAGTGTCATCAGCTAGACAGTATCATCAGCTAGACAGTATCATCAGCTAGACAGTGTCATCAGCTAGACAGTAACATCAGCTAGACAGTGTCATCAGCTAGACAGTAACATCAGCTAGACAGTGTCATCAGCTAGACAGTGCCATCAGCAAGACAGTGTCATAAGCTACACAGTAACATCAGCTAGACAGTGCCATCAGCTAGACAGTGCCATCTGCTAGACAGTGACATCAGCTAGACAGTAACATCAGCTAGAAAGTAACATCAGTTAGTCAGTGTCATCAGCCAGACAGTAACATCAGCTAGACAGTGTCATCAGCTCGACAGTGTCATCAGCTCGACAGTGTCATCAGCTCGACAGTGTCATCAGCTAGACAGTGCCATCAGCTAGAGAGTGTCATCAGCTAGACAGTGCCATCAGCTAGACAGTGTCATCAGCTGCACAGTGCCATCAGCTAGTCAGTGACATCAGCTAGACATTGCCATCAGCTAGACAGTGCCATCAGCTAGAAAGTGTCATCAGCTAGACAGTGTCATCAGCTACACAGTAACATCAGACAGTGTCATCAGCTAGAAAGTGTCATCAGCTAGACAGTGTCATCAGCTAGACAGTGTCATCAGCTAGACAGTGTCATCAGCCGGACAGTGCCATCAGCTAGACAGTGCCATCAGCTAGACAGTGTCATCAGCTAGACAGTAACATCAGCTAGGCAGTAACATCAGCTAGACAGTAACATCAGCTAGACAGTGCCATCAGCTAGACAATAACATCAGCTGGACAGTGTCATCAGCTAGACAGTGCCATCAGCTAGACAGTGACATCAGCTAGACAGTGTCATCAGCTAGACACTGCCATCAGCTAGACAATAACATCAGCTAGACAGTGTCATCAGCTAGACTGCCATCTGCTAGACAGTGCCATCTGCTAGACAGTGCCATCAGATAGACAGTGCCATCAGCTACACAGTGACATCAGCTAGACAATAACATCAGCTAGACAGTGTCATCAGCTAGACTGCCATCTGCTAGACAATAACATCAGCTAGACAGTGTCATCAGCTAGACACTGCCATCAGCTAGACAATAACATCAGCTAGACAGTGTCATCAGCTAGACAGTGTCATCAGCTAGACAGTGTCATCAGCTAGACACTGCCATCAGCTAGACAGTGACATCAGCTAGACAGTGTCATCAGCTAGAAACTGCCATCAGCTAGACAATAACATCAGCTAGACAGTGTCATCAGCTAGACTGCCATCTGCTAGACAGTGCCATCTGCTAGACAGTGCCATCAGATAGACAGTGCCATCAGCTACACAGTGACATCAGCTAGACAATAACATCTGCTAGACAGTGTCATCAGCTAGACAGTGCCATCAGCTCGACAGTGTCATCAGCTAGACTGCCATCTGCTAGACAGTGTCATCAGCTAGACAGTGTCATCAGCTAGACAGTAACATCAGCTAGACAGTGTCATCAGCTAGACAGTAACATCAGCTAGACAGTAACATCAGCTAGACAGTGTCATCAGCTAGACAGTGTCATCAGCTAGACAGTGTCATCAGCTAGACAGTGCCATCAGCTAGACAGTGCCATCAGCTAGACAGTGTCATCAGCTAGACAGTAACATCAGCTAGACAGTGTCATCAGCTAGACAGTGTCATCAGCTAGACAGTGCCATCTGCTAGACAGTGTCATCAGCTAGACAGTGTCATCAGCTAGACAGTGACATCAGCTAGACAGTGACATCAGCTAGACTGCCATCAGTTGGACAGTAACATCAGCTAGACAGTGTCATCAGCTAGACAGTGTCATCAGCTAGACAGTGACATCAGCTAGACTGCCATCAGTTGGACAGTAACATCAGCTAGACAGTAACATCAGCTAGACAGTGTCATCAGCTAGACAGTGCCATCAGCTAGACAGTGCCATCAGCTAGACAGTGCCATCAGCTAAACAGTAACATCAGCTAGACAGTAACATCAGCTAGACAGTGTCATCAGCTAGACAGTGCCATCAGCTAGACAGTGCCATCAGCTAGACAGTGCCATCAGCTAGACAGTGCCATCAGCTAAACAGTAACATCAGCTAGACAGTGCCACCAGCTAGACAGTGCCATCAGCTAGACAGTGCCATCAGCTAGACAGTGCCATCAGCTAGACAGTGCCATCAGCTAGACAGTGTCATCAGCTTGACAGTGCCATCAGCTAGACAGTGTCATCAGCTAGACAGTGTCATCAGCTAGACAGTGCCATCAGCTAGACCGTGCCATCAGCTAGACAGTGTCATCAGCTAGACAGTGTCATCAGCTAAACAGTAACATCAGCTAGACAGTGTCATCAGCTAGACAGTGTCATCAGCTAGACAGTGTCATCAGCTAGACAGTGTCATCAGCTAGACAGTGTCATCAGGTAGACCGTGTCATCAGCTAGACAGTGTCATCAGCTAGACAGTGCCATCAGCATGACAGTGCCATCAGCTAAACAGTAACATCAGCTAGACAGTGCCACCAGCTAGACAGTGCCATCAGCTAGACAGTGCCATCAGCTAGACAGTGTCATCAGCTAGACAGTGCCATCAGCTAGACAGTGCCATCAGCTTGACAGTGCCATCAGCTAGACAGTGTCATCAGCTAGACAGTGTCATCAGCTAGACAGTGCCATCAGCTAGACCGTGCCATCAGCTAGACAGTGTCATCAGCTAAACAGTAACATCAGCTAGACAGTGTCATCAGCTAGACAGTGTCATCAGCTAGACAGTGTCATCAGCTAGACAGTGTCATCAGCTAGACAGTGTCATCAGGTAGACCGTGTCATCAGCTAGACAGTGCCATCAGCCAGACAGTGCCATCAGCTAAACAGTAACATCAGCTAGACAGTGTCATCAGCTAGACAGTGTCATCAGCTAGACAGTGTCATCAGCTAGACAGTGCCATCGGCTAGACAGTGCCATCAGCTAGACAGTGTCATCAGCTAGACAGTGCCATCAGCTAGACAGTGTCATCAGCTAGACAGTGCCATCAGCTAGACAGTGTCATCAGCTAGACAGTGCCATCGGCTAGACAGTGCCATCGGCTAGACAGTAACATCAGTTAGTCAGTGTCATCAGCCAGACAGTGTCATCAGCTAGACAGTGCCATCGGCTAGACAGTGCCATCGGCTAGACAGTAACATCAGACAGTGTCAACAGCTAGACAGTGTCATCAGCCAGACAGTGTCATCAGCTAGACAGTGCCATCAGCTAGACAGTGCCATCGGCTAGACAGTAACATCAGACAGTGTCAACAGCTAGACAGTGTCATCAGCTAGACAGTGCCATCGGCTAGACAGTAACATCAGACAGTGTCATCAGCCAGACAGTGTCATCAGCTAGACAGTAACATCAGCGAGACAGTGCCATCAGACAGACAGTGCCATCAGCTAGACAGTGTCATCAGCTAGACAGTGTCAACAGCTAGACAGTAACATCAGCGAGACAGTGCCATCGGCTAGACAGTAACATCAGACAGTGTCAACAGCTAGACAGTGTCATCAGCTAGACAGTGCCATCAGCTAGACAGTGCCATCGGCTAGACAGTAACATCAGACAGTGTCAACAGCTAGACAGTGTCATCAGCTAGACAGTGCCATCGGCTAGACAGTAACATCAGACAGTGTCATCAGCCAGACAGTGCCATCAGCTGGACAGTAACATCAGTTAGTCAGTGTCATCAGCTAGACAGTGCCATCGGCTAGACAGTAACATCAGACAGTGTCAACAGCTAGACAGTGCCATCAGCTAGACAGTGTCATCAGCTAGACAGTGTCATCAGCTAGACAGTGCCATCAGCTAGACAGTGCCATCGGCTAGACAGTGCCATCGGCTAGACAGTAACATCAGACAGTGTCAACAGCTAGACAGTGCCATCAGCTAGACAGTGTCATCAGCTAGACAGTGCCATCGGCTAGACAGTAACATCAGACAGTGTCATCAGCTAGACAGTGCCATCAGCTAGACAGTGACATCAGCTAGACAGTGTCATCAGCCAGACAGTGCCATCGGCTAGACAGTAACATCAGACAGTGTCATCAGCTAGACAGTGACATCAGCTAGACAGTGTCATCAGCTAGACAGTGTCATCAGCCAGACAGTGCCATCGGCTAGACAGTAACATCAGACAGTGTCATCAGCTAGACAGTGTCATCAGCCAGACAGTGTCATCAGCTAGACAGTGCCATCAGCTAGACAGTGTCAACAGCTAGACAGTGTCATCAGCTAGACAGTGTCATCAGCTAGACAGTGTCATCAGCTAGACAGTGTCATCAGCCAGACAGTGTCATCAGCTAGACAGTGTCATCAGCTAGACAGTGCCATCAGCTAGACAGTGCCATCGGCTAGACAGTGCCATCGGCTAGACAGTAACATCAGACAGTGTCAACAGCTAGACAGTGCCATCAGCTAGACAGTGTCATCAGCTAGACAGTGCCATCGGCTAGACAGTAACATCAGACAGTGTCATCAGCTAGACAGTGCCATCAGCTAGACAGTGACATCAGCTAGACAGTGTCATCAGCCAGACAGTGCCATCGGCTAGACAGTAACATCAGACAGTGTCATCAGCTAGACAGTGACATCAGCTAGACAGTGTCATCAGCTAGACAGTGTCATCAGCCAGACAGTGCCATCGGCTAGACAGTAACATCAGACAGTGTCATCAGCTAGACAGTGCCATCAGCTAGACAGTGTCATCAGCCAGACAGTGCCATCAGCTAGACAGTGCCATCAGCTAGACAGTGTCATCAGCTAGAGAGTGCCATCAGCTAGACAGTGCCATCAGCTAGACAGTGCCATCAGCTAGACAGTGTCATCAGCTAGAGAGTGCCATCAGCTAGACAGTGCCATCAGCTAGACAGTGCCATCAGCAAGACAGTGCCATCGGCTAGACAGTGCCATCAGCTAGACAGTGCCATCAGTTGGACAGTGCCATCAGCTAGACAGTGCCATCGGCTAGACAGTGTCAACAGCTAGACAGTGTCAACAGCTAGACAGTGTCAACAGCTAGACAGTGCCATCAGCTAGACAGTGTCAACAGCTAGACAGTGCCATCAGCTAGACAGTGCCATCAGCTAGACAGTGCCATCGGCTAGACAGTAACATCAGACAGTGTCATCAGCTAGACAGTGCCATCAGCTGGACAGTGCCATCGGCTAGACAGTGCCATCGGCTAGACAGTAACATCAGACAGTGTCATCAGCTAGACAGTGCCATCAGCTAGACAGTGCCATCAGCTAGACAGTGCCATCGGCTAGACAGTAACATCAGACAGTGTCATCAGTTAGACAGTGCCATCAGCTAGACAGTGCCATCAGCTAGACAGTGCCATCAGCTAGACAGTGCCATCAGTTAGACAGTGCCATCAGCTAGACAGTGTCACCAGCTAGACAGTGTCATCAGCTAGACAGTGCCATCAGCTAGACAGTGCCATCGGCTAGACAGTAACATCAGACAGTGTCATCAGCTAGACAGTGTCATCAGCTAGACAGTGCCATCAGCTAGACAGTGCCATCGGCTAGACAGTAACATCAGACAGTGTCATCAGCTAGACAGTGTCATCAGCTAGACAGTGCCAGCAGCAAGACAGTGTCAACAGCTAGACAGTGCCATCAGCTAGACAGTGTCATCAGCTAGACAGTGCCATCAGCTAGACAGTGTCATCAGCTAGACAGTAACATCAGACAGTGTCATCAGCTAGACAGTGTCATCAGCTAGACAGTGCCATCAGCTAGACAGTGTCATCAGCTAGACAGTAACATCAGACAGTGTCATCAGCTAGACAGTGTCATCAGCTAGACAGTGCCATCAGCTAGACAGTGCCATCAGCTAGACAGTGACATCAGCTAGACAGTGTCATCAGCTAGACAGTGTCATCAGCTAGACAGTGTCATCAGCTAGACAGTGCCCTCAGCTAGACAGTGCCATCAGCTAGACAGTGTCATCAGCTAGACAGTGACATCAGCTAGACAGTGTCATCAGCTAGACAGTGTCATCAGCTAGACAGTGCCAGCAGCAAGACAGTGTCATCAGCTAGACAGTGTCATCAGCTAGACAGTGTCATCAGCTAGACAGTGACATCAGCTAGACAGTGACATCAGCTAGACAGTGTCATCAGCTAGACAGTGTCATCAGCTAGACAGTGTCATCAGCAAGACTGCCATCAGTTGGACAGTGCCATCAGCTAGACAGTGTCATCAGCAAGACTGCCATCAGTTGGACAGTGCCATCAGCTAGACAGTGTCATCAGCAAGACAGGGTCATCAGCGAGACAGTAACATCACCTAGACAGTGCCATCAGCAAGACAGTAACATCAGACAGTGTCATCAGCTAGACAGTGCCATCAGCAAGACAGTGTCATCAGCTAGACAGTGTCATCAGCTAGACAGTGTCATCAGCTAGACAGTGTCATCAGCTAGACAGTATCATCAGCTAGACAGTGTCATCAGCTAGACAGTAACATCAGCTAGACAGTGTCATCAGCTAGACAGTGCCATCAGCAAGACAGTGTCATAAGCTACACAGTAACATCAGCTAGACAGTGCCATCAGCTAGACAGTATCATCGGCTAGGCCGTGTCATCAGCTAGACAGTGTCATTAGCTAGACAGTAACATCAGCTAGAAAGTAACATCAGTTAGTCAGTGTCATCAGCCAGACAGTAACATCAGCTGGACAGTGCCATCAGCAAGACAGTGTCATCAGCTCGACAGTGTCATCAGCTCGACAGTGTCATCAGCTCGACAGTGTCATCAGCTAGACAGTGCCATCAGCTAGAGAGTGTCATCAGCTAGACAGTGCCATCAGCTAGACAGTGTCATCAGCTGCACAGTGCCATCAGCTAGTCAGTGCCATCGGCTAGAGAGTGCCATCAGCTACACAGTGTCAACAGTCAGACAGCGCCATCAGCTAGAGAGTGTCCTCAGCTAGACAGTGCCATCAGCTACACAGTAACATCAGACAATGTCATCAGCTAGACAGTGTCATCAGCTAGACAGTGTCATCAGCTAGACAGTGCCATCAGCTGGACAGTGCCATCAGACAGTGTCATCAGCTAGACAGTGCCATCAGCTAGACAGTGCCATCAGCTTGAAAGTGTCATCAGCTAGACAGTGTCATCAGCTACACAGTAACATCAGACAGTGTCATCAGCTAGACAGTGTCATCAGCTAGACCGTGTCATCAGCTAGACCGTGTCATCAGCTAGACAGTGTCATCAGCTAGACAGTGTCATCAGCTAGACAGTGCCATCAGCTAGACAGTGCCATCTGCTAGACAGTGCCATCAGCTAGACAGTGCCATCAGCTAGACCACGCCATCAGCTAGACAGTGCCATCAGCTAGACAGTGCCATCAGCTAGACAGTGCCATCAGCTAGACAGTAACATCAGCTAGACAGTGCCATCAGCTAGACAGTGCCATCAGCTAGACAGTGTCATCAGCTAGACAGTGTCATCAGCTAGACAGTGACATCAGCTAGACAGTGACATCAGCTAGACTGCCATCAGTTGGACAGTGCCATCAGCTAAACAGTGCCATCAGCTCGACAGTGCCATCAGCTAGACAGTAACATCAGACAGTGTCATCAGCTAGCCAGTGCC
>NW_027309193.1:0-47617 GCF_047496885.1 Scyliorhinus torazame | reverse complement strand
AGTGGAGAGTTGTGGAGTTGAGGAGTGGGAGAGTTGTGGAGTTGAGGAGGTGGGAGAGTTGTGGAGTTGAGGAGTGGGAGAGTTGTGGACTTGAGGAGTGGGAGAGTTGGGGGTTGAGGAGTGGGAGAGTTGTGGAGTTGAGGAGTGGGAGAGTTGTGGAGTTGAGGAGTGGGAGAGTTGAGGAGTGGGAGAGATGTGGAGTTGAGGAGTGCGGAGAGTTGTGGAGTTGAGGAGTGGGAGTGAGTGGAGAGTTGTGAGTTGAGGAGTGGGAGAGTTGTGAGTTGAGGAGTGGAGAGAGTTGAGGAGTGGGAGAGATGTGAGTTGAGGAGTGAGTTGAGAGAGAGTTGTGGAGTTGAGGAGTGGGAGAGTTGTGGGAGTTGAGGAGGGGGAGTTGTGGAGTTGAGGAGTGGGAGAGTTTGAGGAGAGTGGGAGAGTTGATGTGGAGTTGAGGAGTGGGAGAGTTGTGGAGTTGAGGAGTGGGAGAGTTGTGGAGTTGAGGAGTGGGAGAGATGTGGAGTTGAGGAGTGGGAGAGTTGAGGAGCGGGAAGAGTTGTGGGAGTTGAGGAGTGGGAGAGTTGTGGAGTTGAGGAGTGGGAGAGTTGTGGAGTTGAGGAGCGGGAGAGTTGAGGAGTGGGAGAGTTGTGGAGTTGAGAGTGGGAGAGTTGTGGAGTTGAGGAGTTGGAGAGTTGTGGAGTTGAGGAGTGGGAGAGATGTGGAGTTGAGGAGTGGGAGTGGGAGTTGAGGGTGGGGTGTGGAGTTGAGGAGTGGGAGAGTTGTGGAGTTGAGGAGTGGGAGTTGAGGAGTGGGAGAGTTGTGGAGTTGTGGAGTGGGAGAGTTGTGGAGTTGAGGAGTGGGAGAGTTGGGAGTTGAGGAGTGGGAGAGTTGTGGAGTTGAGGAGTGGGAGAGTTGTGGAGTTGAGGAGTGGAGAGTTGTGGAGTTGAGGAGTGGGAGAGTTGTGGAGTTGAGGAGTGGGAGAGTTGTGGAGTTGAGGAGTGGGAGAGTGTGGAGTTGAGGAGTGGGAATGTTGTGGAGTTGAGGAGTGGGAGAGTTGTGGAGTTGAGGAGTGGGAGGGATGTGGAGTTGAGGAGTGGGAGAGTTGTGGAGTGGGAGAGTTGTGGAGTTGAGGAGTGGGAGAGTTGTGGAGTTGAGGAGTGGGAGGGTTGTGGAGTTGAGGAGTGGGAGAGTTGTGGAGTGGAGAGTTGTGGAGTTGAGGAGTGGGAGAGTTGTGCGTTGAGGAGTGGGAGAGTTGTGGAGTTGAGGAGTGGGAGAGTGTGGAGTTGAGGAGTGGGAGAGTTGTGGACTTGAGGAGTGGGAGAGTTGGGGAGTTGAGGAGTGGAGAGTTGTGGAGTTGAGGAGTGGGAGAGTTGTGGAGTTGAGGAGTGGGAGAGTTGTGAGTTGAGGAATGGAGAGTTGAGGAGTGGAGAGTTGTGGAGTTGAGGAGTGGGAGAGTTGTGGAGTTGAGGAGTGGGAGAGTTGTGGAGTGGGAGAGTTGTGGAGTTGAGGAGTGGGAGAGTTGTGGAGTTGAGGAGTGGGAGAGTTGTGGAGTTGAGGAGTGGGAGAGTTGTGGAGTTGAGGAGTGGGAGAGTTGTGGAGTTGAGGAGTGGGAGAGTTGAGGAGTGGGAGAGTTGTGGAGTTGAGGAGTGGGAGAGTTGTGGAGTTGAGGAGTGGAGAGTTGTGGAGTGGAGAGTTGTGGAGTTGAGGAGTGGGAGAGTTGTGGAGTTGAGGAGTGGGAGAGTTGTGGAGTTGAGGAGTGGGAGAGATGTGGATTTGAGGAGTGGGAGAGTTGAGGAGTTGAGGAGTGGGAGAGTTGTGGAGTTGAGGAGTGGGAGAGTTGTGGAGTTGAGGAGCGGAGAGTGAGGAGTGGGAGAGTTGTGGAGTTGAGGAGTGGGAGAGTTGTGAAGTTGAGGAGTGGGAGAGATGTGGAGTTGAGGAGTGGAGAGTTGAGGAGTGGGAGAGTTGTGGAGTGAGGAGTGGAGAGTTGAGGAGTGGGAGAGTTGTGGAGTTGAGGAGTGGAGAGTTGTGGAGTTGAGGAGTGGGAGAGTTGAGGAGTGGGAGAGATGTGGAGTTGAGGAGTGGGAGAGTTGAGGAGTGGGAGAGTTGTGGAGTTGAGGAGCGGGAGAGTTGTGGAGTTGAGGAGCGGGAGAGTTGTGGAGTTGAGGAGTGGGAGAGTTGTGGAGTGGGAGAGATGTGGAGTTGAGGAGTGGGAGAGTGGTGGAGTTGAGGAGTGGGAGAGTTGTGGAGTTGAGGAGTGGGAGAGTTGTGGAGTTGAGGAGTGGGAGAGTTGTGGAGTGGGAGAGTTGTGGAGTTGAGGTGTGGGAGAGTGGAGGAGTTGAGGAGTGGGAGAGTTGTGGAGTTGAGGAGTGGGAGAGTTGTGGAGTTGAGGATTGGGAGAGTTGTGGAGTTGAGGAGTGGGCGAGTTGTGGAGTGAGAGGGAGTGGGAGAGTTGAGGAGTGGGAGAGTTGTGGAGTTGAGGAGTGGGAGAGTTGAGGAGTGGGAGAGTTGTGGAGTTGAGGAGTGGGAGAGTTGTGGAGTTGTGGAGTGGGAGAGTTGTGGAGTTGAGGAGTGGGAGAGTTGAGGAGTGGGAGAGTTGTGGAGTTGAGGAGTGGTAGAGTTGTGGAGTTGAGGAGTGGGAGAGTTGTGGAGTTGAGGAGTGGAGAGATGTGGAGTTGAGGAGTGGGAGAGTTGAGGAGTGGGAGAGTTGTGGAGTTGAGGAGTGGGAGAGTTGAGGAGTGGGAGAGTTGAGGAGTTGAGGAGTGGGAGAGTTGTGGAGTTGAGGAGTGGGAGAGTTGTGGAGTTGAGGAGTGGGAGAGTTGAGGAGTGGAGAGTTGTGAGTTGAGGAGTGGGAGAGTTGTGGAGTGGGAGAGATGTGGAGTTGAGGAGAGGGAGAGTGTGGAGTTGAGAAGTGGGAGAGTTGAGGAGTGGAGAGTTGTGGAGTTGAGGAGTGGGAGAGTTGTGGAGTTGTGGAGTGGGAGAGTTGTGGAGTTGAGGAGTGGGAGAGTTGAGGTGTGGGAGAGTTGTGGAGTTGAGGAGTGGGAGAGTTGTGGAGTTGAGGAGTGGGAGAGTTGAGGAGTGGAGAGTTGTGGAGTTGAGGAGTGGGAGAGTTGTGGAGTTGTGGAGTGGGAGAGTTGTGGAGTTGAGGAGTGGGAGAGTTGTGGAGTTGAGGAGTGGGAGAGTTGAGGAGTGGGAGAGTTGTGGAGTTGAGGAGTGGGAGAGTGGGAGTTGTGGAGTTGAGGAGTGGGAGAGTTGTGGAGTTGAGGAGTGGGAGAGTTGTGGAGTTGAGGAGTGGGAGAGTTGAGGAGTGGGAGAGTTTTGGAGTTGAGGAGTTTGAGAGTTGAGGAGTGGGAGAGTTGAGGAGTGGGAGAGTTGTGGAGTTGAGGAGTGGGAGAGTTGTGGAGTGGGAGAGATGTGGAGTTGAGGAGTGGGAGAGTTGTGGAGTTGAGGAGTGGGAGAGGTTGTGAGTGGGAGAGTTGTGGAGTTGAGGAGTGGGAGAGTTGAGGAGTGGAGAGTTGAGGAGTGGGAGAGTTGTGGAGTTGAGGAGTGGGAGAGTTGTGGAGTGGGAGAGATGTGGAGTTGAGGAGTGGGAGAGTTGTGGAGTTGAGGAGTGGGAGAGATGTGGAGTTGAGGAGTGGGAGAGTTGTGGAGTGGGAGAGTTGTGGAGTTGAGGAGTGGGAGAGATGTTGGGTTGAGGAGTGGGAGAGTTGTGGAGTTGAGGAGTGGGAGAGATGTGGAGTTAAGGAGTGGGAGAGTTGTGGAGTTGAGGAGTGGGAGAGTTGTGGAGTTGAGGAGTGGGAGAGTTGTGGAGTTGAGGAGTGGGCGAGTTGTGGAGTTGAGGAGTGGGAGAGATGTGGAGTTGAGGAGTGGGAGAGTTGTGGAGTTGAGGAGTGGGAGAGTTGTGGAGTTGAGGAGTGGGAGAGTTGTGGAGTTGAGGAGTGGGAGAGTTGAGGAGTGGGAGAGTTGTGGAGTTGAGGAGTGGGAGAGTTGTGGAGTGGGAGAGTTGTGGAGTTGAGGAGTGGGAGAGTTGAGGAGTTGAGGAGTGGGAGATTGTGGAGTTGTGGAGTGGGAGAGTTGTGGAGTTGAGGAGTGGGAGAGTTGAGGAGTGGGAGAGTTGTGGAGTTGAGGAGTGGGAGAGTTGTGGAAGTTGAGGAGTGGGAGAGTTGTGGAGTGGGAGAGTTGAGGAGTGGGAGAGTTGTGGAGTTGAGGAGTGGGAGAGTTGAGGAGTGGAGAGTTGTGGAGTTGAGGAGTGGGAGAGTTGAGGAGTGGGAGAGTTGTGGAGTTGAGGAGTGGGAGAGATGTGGAGTGGGAGAGATGTGGAGTTGAGGAGTGGGAGAGTTGAGGAGTGGGAGAGTTGTAAAGTTGAGGAGTGGGAGAGTTGTGGAGTTGAGGAGTGGGAGAGATGTGGAGTTGAGGAGTGGGAGAGTTGTGGAGTTGAGGAGTGGGAGAGTTGTGGAGTGGGAGAGTTGTGGAGTTGAGGAGTGGGAGAGATGTGGAGTTGAGGAGTGGGAGAGATGTGGAGTTGAGGAGTGGGAGAGTTGGGGAGTTGAGGAGTGGGAGAGTTGGGGAGTTGAGGAGTGGGAGAGTTGAGGAGTGGGAGAGTTGAGGAGTTGAGGAGTGGGAGAGTTGTGGAGTTGAGGAGTGGGAGAGTTGTGGAGTTGAGGAGTGGGAGAGTTGTGGAGTTGAGGAGTGGGAGAGTTGAGGAGTTGAGGAGTGGGAGAGTTGAGGAGTGGGAGAGATGTGGAGTTGAGGAGTGGGAGAGTTGTGGAGTTGAGGAGTGGGAGAGTTGTGGAGTTGAGGAGTGGGAGAGTTGTGGAGTTGAGGAGTGGGAGAGTTGTGGAGTTGAGGAGTGGGAGAGTTGAGGAGTGGGAGAGTTGTGGAATTGAGGAGTGGGAGAGTTGAGGAGTTGAGGAGTTGAGGAGTGGGAGAGTTGAGGAGTGGGCGAGTTGTGGAGTTGAGGAGTGGGAGAGTTGAGGAGTTGAGGAGTGGAGAGTTGTGGAGTTGAGGAGTGGGAGATTTGTGGAGTTGAGGAGTGGGAGAGGTGTGGAGTTGAGGAGTGGGAGATTTGTGGAGTTGAGGAGTGGTAGAGTTGTGGAGTTGAGGGGTGGAGAGATGTGGAGTTGAGGAGCGGGAGAGTTGAGGAGTGGGAGAGTTGTGGAGTTGAGGAGTTGGAGAGTTGTGGAGTTGAGGAGTGGGAGAGTTGTGGAGTGGGAGAGTTGTGGAGTTGAGGAGTGGGGAGAGATGTGGAGTTGAGGAGTGGGAGAGTTGTGGAGTTGAGGAGTGGGAGAGATGTGGAGTTGAGGAGTGGGAGAGTTGTGGAGTGGGAGAGTTGTGGAGTTGAGGAGTGGGAGAGATGTGGAGTTGAGGAGTGGGAGAGTTGTGGAGTTGAGGAGTGGGAGAGATGTGGAGTTGAGGAGTGGGAGAGTTGTGGAGTTGAGGAGTGGGAGAGTTGTGGAGTTGAGGAGTGGGAGAGTTGTGGAGTTGAGGAGTGGGAGAGTTGTGGAGTTGAGGAGTGGGAGAGATGTGGAGTTGAGGAGTGGGAGAGTTGTGGAGTTGAGGAGTGGGAGAGTTGTGGAGTTGAGGAGTGGGAGAGTTGTGGAGTTGAGGAGTGGGAGAGTTGAGGAGTGGGAGAGTTGTGGAGTTGAGGAGTGGGAGAGTTGTGGAGTGGGAGAGTTGTGGAGTTGAGGAGTGGGAGAGTTGAGGAGTTGAGGAGTGGGAGAGTTGTGGAGTTGAGGAGTGGGAGAGTTGTGGAGTTGAGGAGTGGGAGAGTTGTGGAGTTGAGGAGTGGGAGAGTTGTGGAGTTGAGGAGTGGGAGAGTTGTGGAGTGGGAGAGTTGAGGAGTGGGAGAGTTGTGGAGTTGAGGAGTGGAGAGTTGAGGAGTGGGAGAGTTGTGGAGTTGAGGAGTGGGAGAGTTGAGGAGTGGGAGAGTTGTGGAGTTGAGGAGTGGGAGAGATGTGGAGTGGGAGAGATGTGGAGTTGAGGAGTGGGAGAGTTGAGGAGTAGGAGAGTTGTGGAGTTGAGGAGTGGGAGAGTTGTGGAGTTGAGGAGTGGGAGAGTTGTGGAGTTGAGGAGTGGGAGAGTTGTGGAGTTGAGGAGTGGGAGAGTTGTGGAGTGGGAGAGTTGTGGAGTTGAGGAGTGGGAGAGATGTGGAGTTGAGGAGTGGGAGAGTTGTGGAGTTGAGGAGTGGGAGAGTTGTGGAGTTGAGGAGTGGGAGAGTTGAGGAGTGGGAGAGATGTGGAGTTGAGGAGTGGGAGAGTTGTGGAGTTGAGGAGTGGGAGAGATGTGGAGTTGAGGAGTGGGAGAGTTGTGGAGTTGAGGAGTGGGAGAGTTGTGGAGTTGAGGAGTGGGAGAGTTGTGGAGTTGAGGAGTGGGAGAGTTGTGGAGTTGAGGAGTGGGAGAGTTGAGGAGTGGGAGAGTTGTGGAGTTGAGGAGTGGGAGAGTTGTGGAGTTGAGGAGTGGGAGAGTTGTGGAGTTGAGGAGTGGGAGAGTTGTGGAGTTGAGGAGTGGGAGAGTTGAGGAGTGGGAGAGATGTGGAGTTGAGGAGTGGGAGAGTTGTGGAGTTGAGGAGTGGGAGAGATGTGGAGTTGAGGAGTGGGAGAGTTGTGGAGTTGAGGAGTGGGAGAGTTGTGGAGTTGAGGAGTGGGAGAGTTGTGGAGTTGAGGAGTGGGAGAGTTGTGGAGTTGAGGAGTGGGAGAGTTGAGGAGTGGGAGAGTTGTGGAATTGAGGAGTGGGAGAGTTGAGGAGTTGAGGAGTGGGAGAGTTGAGGAGTGGGAGAGTTGTGGAGTTGAGGAGTGGGAGAGTTGAGGAGTTGAGGAGTGGGAGAGTTGTGGAGTTGAGGAGTGGGAGATTTGTGGAGTTGAGGAGTGGGAGAGATGTGGAGTTGAGGAGTGGGAGATTTGTGGAGTTGAGGAGTGGAAGAGTTGTGGAGTTGAGGGGTGGGAGAGATGTGGAGTTGAGGAGCGGGAGAGTTGAGGAGTGGGAGAGTTGTGGAGTTGAGGAGTGGGAGAGTTGTGGAGTGGGAGAGTTATGGAGCTGAGGAGTGGGAGAGTTGTGGAGTTGAGGAGTGGGAGAGTTGTGGAGTGGGAGAGTTGAGGAGTTGAGCAGTGGGATGGTTGGGGAGTGGGAGAAATGTGGAGTTGAGCAGTGGGAGAGTTGTGGAGTTGAGGAGTGGGAGAGTTGTGGAGTTGAGGAGTGGGAGAGTTGTGGAGTTGAGGAGTGGGAGAAATGTGGAGTTGAGGAGTGGGAGAGTTGAGGAGTGGGAGTGTTGAGGAGCGGGAGAGTTGTGGAGTGAGGAGTGGGAGAGTTGTGGAGTTGAGGAGCGGGAGAGTTGAGGAGTGGAAGAGTTGAGGAGTGGGAGAGTTGTGGAGTTGAGGTGCGGGAGAGTTGTGGAGTTGAGGGGTGGGAGAGTTGTGGAGTTGAGGAGCGGGAGAGTTGTGGAGTTGAGGAGTGGGGGAGTTGAGGAGTGGGAGAGTTGTGGAGTTAAGGAGTGGGAGAGTTGTGGAGTTGAGGAGTGGGAGAGTTGAGGAGTGGGAGAGTTGTGGAGTTGAGGAGTGGGAGAGTTGTGGAGTTGAGGAGTGGGAGAGTTGTGGAGTTGAGGAGTGGGAGAGTTGTGGAGTTGAGGAGTGGGAGAGTTGAGGAGTGGGAGAGTTGTGGAGTTGAGGAGTGGGGGAGTTGTGGAGTTGAGGAGTGGGAGAGTTGAGGAGTGGGAGAGTTGTGGTGTTGAGGAGTGGGAGAGTTGTGGATTTGAGGAGTGGGAGAGTTGTGGAGTTGAGGAGTGGGAGAGTTGTGGAGTTGAGGAGTGGGGGAGTTGTGGAGTTGAGGAGTGGGAGAGTTGAGGAGTGGGAGAGTTGTGGAGTTGAGGAGTGGGAGAGTTGTGGAGTTGAGGAGTGGGAGAGTTGAGGAGTGGGAGAGTTGTGGAGTTGAGGAGTGGGAGAGTTGTGGAGTTGAGGAGTGGGAGGGATGTGGATTTGAGGAGTGGGAGAGTTGTGGAGTTGAGGAGTGGGAGAGTTGAGGAGTGGGAGAGTTGTGGAGTTGAGCAGTGGGAGAGTTGTGGAGATGAGGAGTCGGAGAGTTGAGGAGTCGGAGAGTTGTGGAGTTGAGGAGTGGGAGAGTTGTGGAGTTGAGGAGTGGGAGAGTTGAGGAGTGGGAGAGTTCTGGAGTTGAGGAGTGGGAGAGTTGAGGAGTGGGAGAGGTCTGGAGTTGAGGAGTGGGAGAGTTGTGGAGTTGAGGAGCGGGAGAGTTGTGGAGTTGAGTAGTGGGAGAGTTCTGGAGTTGAGGAGTGGGAGAGTTGAGGAGTGGGAGAGTTCTGGAGTTGAGGAGTGGGAGAGTTGTGGAGTTGAGGAGTGGGAGAGTTGAGGAGTGGGAGAGTTCTGGAGTTGAGGAGTGGGGGAGTTGAGGAGCGGGAGAGTTGTGGAGTTGAGGAGTGGGAGAGTTGTGGAGTTGAGGAGTGGGAGAGTTGTGGAGTTGAGGAGCGGGAGAGTTGTGTAGTTGAGGAGTGGGGGAGTTGTGGAGTTGAGGAGTGGGAGAGTTGTGGAGTTGAGGAGTGGGAGAGTTGAGGAGTGGGAGAGTTGTGGAGTTGAGGAGTGGGAGAGTTGTGGAGTTGAGGAGTGGGTGAGTTGTGGAGTTGAGTGGGAGAGATGTGGAGTTGAGGAGTGGGAGAGTTGTGGAGTTGAGGAGTGGGAGAGATGTCGAGTTGAGGAGTGGGAGAGTTGAGGAGTTCAGGAGTGGGAGAGATGTGGAGTTGAGGAGTGGGAGAGTTGTGGAGTGGGAGAGTTGTGGAGTTGAGGAGTGGGAGAGTTGTGGAGTGGGAGAGTTGAGGAGTTGAGGAGTGGGAGAGTTGTGGAGTTGAGGAGTGGGAGAGTTGTGGAGTTGAGGAGTGGGAGAGTTGAGGAGTGGGAGAGTTGTGGAGTTGAGGAGTGGGAGAGTTGTGGAGTGGGAGAGTTGAGGAGTTGAGGAGTGGGAGAGTTGTGGAGTTGAGGAGTGGGAGAGTTGTGGAGTTGAGGAGTGGGAGAGATGTGGAGTTGAGGAGTGGGAGAGTTGTGGAGTTGAGGAGCGGGAGAGTTGTGGAGGTGAGGAGTGGGAGAGTTGAGGAGCGGGAGAGTTGTGGAGTTGAGGAGTGGGAGAAATGTGGAGATGAGTGGGAGAGTTGTGGAGTTGAGGAGTGGGAGAGTTGTGGAGTTGAGGAGTGGGAGAGTTGTGGAGGTGAGGAGTGGGAGAGTTGAGGAGTTGAGGAGCGGGAGAGTTGTGGAGGTGAGGAGTGGGAGAGTTGAGGAGCGGGTGAGTTGTGGAGTTGAGGAGTGGGAGAGTTGTGGAGTTGAGGAGTGGGAGAGTTGAGGAGTGGGAGAGTTGAGGAGTTGAGGAGTGGGAGAGTTGTGGAGTTGAGGAGTGGGAGCGTTGTGGAGTTGAGGAGTGGGAGCGTTGTGGAGTTGAGGAGTGGGAGAGTTGAGGAGTGGGAGAGTTGTGGAGTTGAGGAGTGGGAGAGTTGTGGAGTTGAGGAGTGGGAGTGTTGTGGAGTTGAGGAGTGGGAGAGTTGAGGAGTGGGAGAGTTGTGGAGTTGAGGAGTGGGAGAGTTGTGGAGTTGAGGAGTGGGAGAGTTGAGGAGTGGGAGAGATGAGGAGTGGGAGAGTTGTGGATTTGTGGAGTGGGAGAGTTGTGGAGTTGAGGAGTGGGAGAGTTGTGGAGTTGAGGAGTGGGAGAGTTGTGGAGTTGAGGAGTGGGAGAGTTGTGGAGTTGAGGAGTGGGAGAGTTGTGGAGTTGAGGAGTGGGAGAGTTGTGGAGTTGAGTGGGAGAGTTGTGGAGTTGAGGAGTGGTAGAGTTGTGGAGTTGAGGAGTGGGAGAGATGTGGAGTTTGAGAGTTGAGGAGTTGAGGAGTGGGAGAGTTGTGGAGTTTGAGAGTTGAGGAGTTGAGGAGTGGGAGAGTTGTGGAGTTGAGGAGTGGGAGAGTTGTGGAGTTGAGGAGTGGGAGAGATGAGGAGTGGGAGAGTTGTGGAGTTGAGGAGTGGGAGAGTTGTGGAGTTGAGGAGTGGGAGAGATGAGGAGTGGGAGAGTTGTGGAGTTGAGGAGTGGGAGAGTTGTGGAGTTGAGGAGTGGGAGAGATGTGGAGTTGAGGAGTGGGAGAGTTGTTGAGTTTGAGAGTTGAGGAGTTGAGGAGTGGGAGAGTTGTGGAGTTGAGGAGTGGGAGAGTTGTGGAGTTGAGGAGTGGGAGAGTTGTGGAGTTGAGGAGTGGGACAGTTGAGGAGTGGGAGAGATGTGGAGTTGAGGAGTGGGAGAGTTGTGGAGTTGAGGAGTGGGAGAGTTGTGGAGTTGAGGAGTGGGAGAGTTGTGGAGTTGAGGAGTGGGAGAGATGTGGAGTTGAGGAGTGGGAGAGATGTGGAGTTGAGGAGTGGGAGAGTTGTGGAGTTGAGGAGTGGGGGAGTTGAGGAGTGGGAGAGTTGTGGAGTTAAGGAGTGGGGGAGTTGTGGAATTGATGAGTGGCAGAGTTGAGGAGTGGGAGAGTTTTGGAGTTGAGGAGTGGGAGAGTTGTGGAGTTGAGGAGTGGGAGAGTTGAGGAGTGGGAGAGTTGAGGAGTTGAGGAGTGGCAGAGTTGAGGAGTGGGAGAGTTTTGGAGTTAAGCAGTGGGACAGTTGTGGAATTGAGGAGTGGGAGAAATGTGGTGTTGAGGAGTGGGAGAGTTGAGGAGTTGAGGAGCGGGAGAGTTGCGGAGTGGGAGAGTTGTGGAGTTAAGGAGTGGGAGAGTTGTGGAGTTGAGGAGTGGGAGAGTTGAGGAGTGGGAGAGTTGTGGAGTTGAGGAGTGGGAGAGTTGAGGAGTGGGAGAGTTGTGGAGTTGAGGAGTGGGAGAGTTGTGGAGTTGAGGAGTGGGAGAGTTGTGGAGTTGAGGAGTGGGAGAGTTGTGGAGTTGAGGAGTGGGAGAGTTGAGGTGTGGGAGAGTTGAGGAGTGGGAGAGTTGTGGAGTTGAGGAGTGGGAGAGTTGTGGAGTTGAGGAGTGGGAGAGTTGTGGAGTTGAGGAGTGGGAGAGTTGAGGAGTTGAGGCGTGGGCGAGTTGTGGAGTTGAGGAGTGGGCGAGTTGTGGAGTTAGGAGTGGGAGAGTTGAGGAGTGGGAGAGATGTGGAGTTGAGGAGTGGGAGAGTTGAGGAGTGGGAGAGTTGAGGAGTGGGAGAGTTGTGGAGTTGAGGAGTGGGAGAGTTGTGGAGTGGGAGAGTTGTGGAGTTGAGGAGTGGGAGAGTTGTGGAGTTGAGGAGTGGGAGAGTTGTGGAGTTGAGGAGTGGGAGAGTTGAGGAGTTGAGGAGTGGGAGAGTTGAGGAGTGGGAGAGTTGTGGAGTTGAGGAGTGGGAGAGTTGTGGAGTTGAGGAGTGGGAGAGTTGTGGAGTTGAGGAGTGGGAGAGTTGTGGTGTTGAGGAGTGGGAGAGTTGAGGAGTGGGAGAGATGTGGTGTTGAGGAGTGGGAGAGTTGTGGAGTTAAGCAGTGGGAGAATTGGGGAGTTGAGGAGTGGGAGAGTTGTGGAGTTGAGGAGTGGGAGAGTTGAGGAGTGGGAGACTTGTGGAGTTAAGCAGTGGGAGAATTGGGGAGTTGAGGAGTGGGAGAGTTGGTGATTTGGAGTGTTCGGGAGAGGGCAGTTGTGGAGTTGGAGAGTGGAACTCGGTAGTTGGGCGTGGGGATTTAGTGGGAGTGGAATTTGAGTGTGGAGTCGCTGTTGCTGGAATTGGGCCTGACGAACAGCACGGTGACGCAGTGCTTAGCACTGCTGCCTCGTGGCGCCAAGGTTCCAGGTTCGATCCCGGCTCCGGGTCACTGTCCGTGTGGAGTTTGCACATTCTCCCCGTGTTTGCGTGGGTTTCGCCCCCACAACCCAAAGATGTGCAGGGTAGGTGGATTGGCCACACTAAATTGCCCCCTAATTGGAAAAAATGAATTGGGTAGTAATTTATTTTTAATAAAGGAATTGTGAGTGTGGAATTCGCGGGATTGGCATTGGTACTGGGCAGTTGGGACTAGAGACTTTGGACTGGTGATTGGGAAGTGGGAGTTGATGGGATTGGAATTGGTAGTTTGGGGGATTGGCGTGGGGAATTGGGAGTGGGAAGTTGGTGGGATTGGGGAGTGAGGATATGGGAGTGGGTGTGAGGACTTGGGAGTGGGAAGTTGGGGGGTTGGGTGTGGAAAGTTGGGGGTTTGGGAATGGGAAGTTGGGGAGCTGGTGGGATTGGGGAGTGGGGATTTGGGTGTGGGTGAGTGGAGTTGGGAGTGGGATGTTGGGGAGTTGGTGGGATTGGGGGTGGGGATTTGGGAGTGGGTGAGTGGAGTTGGGAGTGGGATGTTGGGGAGTTGGTGGGATTGGGGGTGGGGATTTGGGAGTGGGTGAGTGGAGTTGGGAGTGGGAAGTTGGGGAGCTGGTGGGATTGGGGGTGGGGATTTGGGAGTGGGTTGAGGGAGTTGGGAATGGGATGTTGAGTGCTGGGAGTTGAGTGGGAATGGGGAGTTGGGGATGCGGAGTTTGGTGTGGGGAGTTGGAGTTGGGGATTTGGGTGTGGGGGAGTGGAGTTGGGAATGGGAAGTTGGGAGTGGGATGTTGGGGAGTTGGTGGGATTGGGGGTGGGGATTTGGGAGTGGGTTGAGGGTGTTGGGGTGGGAAGTTGGGGAGTTGGGAGTGGGAAGTTGGGGAGCTGGTGGGATTGGGGAATGGGTTGAGGGAGTTGGGAGTGGGAAGTTGGGGAGTTGGGAGTGGGAAGTTGGGGAGCTGGTGGGATTGGGGAGTGGGGATTTGGGAGTGGGTTGAGGGAGTTGGGAATGGGAAGTTGGGGAGATGGGAGTTGGAAGTTGGGGAGCTGGTGGGATTGGGGGTGGGGATTTGGGAGTGGGTTGAGGGAGTTGGGAATGGGAAGTTGGGGAGTTGGGAGTGGGAAGTTGGGGAGCTGGTGGGATTGGGGAGTGGGGATTTGGGAGTGGGTTGAGGGAGTTGGGGTGGGAAGTTGGGGAGTTGGGAGTGGGAAGTTGGGGAGCTGGTGGGATTGGGGGTGGGGATTTGGGAGTGGGTTGAGGGAGTTGGGGTGGGAAGTTGGGGAGTTGGGAGTGGGAAGTTGGGGAGCTGGTGGGATTGGGGAGTGGGGATTTGGGAGTGGGTTGAGGGAGTTGGGAGTGGGAAGTTGGGGAGTTGGGAGTGGGAAGTTGGGGAGTTGGGAGTGGGAAATTGGGGAGCTGGTGGGATTGGGGAGTAGGGATTTGGGAGTGGGTTGAGGGAGTTGGGAATGGGAAGTTGGGGAGATGGGAGTGGGAAGTTGGGGAGCTGGTGGGATTGGGGAGTGGGGATTTGGGTGTGGGTGAGTGGAGTTGGGAATGGGAAGTTGGGAGTGGGATGTTGGGGAGTTGGTGGGATTGGGGGTGGAGATTTGGGTGTGGGTGAGTGGAGTTGGGAATGGGAAGTTGGGAGTGGGATGTTGGGGAGTTGGTGGGATTGGGGGTGGGGATTTGGGAGTGGGTTGAGGGAGTTGGGAGTGGGAAGTTGGGGAGTTGGGAGTGGGAAGTTGGGGAGCTGGTGGTATTGGGGAGTGGGGATTTGGGAGTGGGTTGAGGGAGTTGGGAATGGGAAGTTGGGGAGATGGGAGTTGGAAGTTGGGGAGCTGGTGGGATTGGGGAGTGGGGATTTGGGAGTGGGTTGAGGGAGTTGGGAGTGGGAAGTTGGGGAGTTGGGAGTGGGAAGTTGGGGGGCTGGTGTGATTGGGGAGTGGGGATTTGGGAGTGGGTTGAGGGAGTTGGGAGTGGGAAGTTGGGGAATTGGGAATGGGATATTGGGGAGTTGGTGGGATTGGGGGTGGGGATTTGGGAGTGGGTTGAGGGAGTTGGGAGTGGGAAGTTGAGTGCTGGGTGTTGAGTGGGAATGGGGAGTTGGGGATGCGGAGTTGGGTGTGGGGAGTTGGGGGTGGGGATGTGGGAGTGGGGAGTGGAAGAGGGAAATTGGGAATGGGAAGTTAGGAATGGGGAATTTGGTATTGGAAGGTTGAGGGTTTGGGTCTCTTTGGGTTTTAAGTTTTCTGGTGTAGGTTAGCAGTGTTTGGACTTGGAAGACATTTGCCGACTGAGGGATTGATGTCCATTTGCCTCGATCTGCTCATCCATGCCTCCTTTTCTGACCTGCCTGGGGGGTTTGGGGGGGGAGGGGCAATGGGCGGACACGCTAAATTAGGGATGGATACCTGTGCAAAGACTGTTCCTCTATTGCCACCAGTAGAGCCAAGGATTGTGGAAATCCTATTTCCCAGGCAGCAGAGAGCTGTTGGAGGAATTGGGAAGTGGTGTTTTCAAGACAAAGCCTGTTTGTCCGCTCTCCCTCCGTATCTCTTTCTAATATTCTCCGTCTCTTCACCCCCTGCAGATCTTGTGCCACCTGGCCAACAGCCTCAGTCCCTCGGATAGACGCCCCATTAAGAAGATCCAGACTTCTGAACGAGCGTTCACTCAGATGGAGCAGATCTCCCAGTTCCTCAAGGCACTGACAGACTATGGTCTGACCACAACGGACCTCTTCCAGACTGTGGATCTGTGGGAAGGTGAGCACGTGACAGGCAGAGACTGAGATCTTCCAGTGCCCAGTGTCTGGGGTTCAGTCTTTTTCTTATAAATTTAGAGCACCCAATTCTTTTTTCCAATTGAGGGGCAATTTAGCGTGGCCAATTCACCTACCCTGCACATCTTTGGGAGTGGGACCCACACAGACAGTGACCCGGGGTCGGGATCGACCCCGGGTCCTCGGCGCCGTGAGGCTGCAGTGCTAACCACTGGGCCACTGTGCCGTCCCTGGGGTTCAATCTAGTTTGACTGATCTTCCTGTTTACAGGAGCTGGAGGAGGCCAGAGAGAGACTGAAAGGCTCCCTCCTGTTCCTGTGTTAGAGGCTCGAGAGGGAATGCATGGGCTTCTTTGGTTCCTGCATAGCAGATCCAAGAGGGGCTGAATGGCCTCCCTCTGTCCGTGTGTAACAGGCTTGGGAGGGGGAAGAATGGCATCCTTCTGTTCCTGGGTAACAGCCTCAAGAATGTCTGAATTACCTCCTCTGTTCCTGTGCAACAGGTTCGAGAGGGGCTGAATGGCCTCCCATCCCTGTGTGGCATGGACAGTGTGGGAAAGAATGACTGAAACCCACCGCCCGTTATCAGTGTGCTTTTCGAAAGGAAGAGTTGTACGTTTTTTGAACGTCTGGAAGGATGGGGACAATCTGAAAACCAGCAGCAAGGTTGCGATGGGTTTAAATAAAGGGGAGTGTTCATTCACACAGGCCAGAAATCTAACGCGATGTCACTCAGCTGGCCACACACGCACACATGCACAAACAAAGAAAATACAGTTAAAGAGAACGGCGCACTTTTATCAATTCTAAAAAAAAAAGGAAATCTGTAATTCGCACGATTGGCACGCCCTGCAATACAAATGCTGCAGGCTGGGTGAAGAAGGCCTTTTCACGGCCAAGGTAGACGGGAAAATTCAGCAGCCAAAGCCCTTCCAGGATTCCTCGAAGGGTTGAGACTTTCTGCAGATCGCAAAGTTGTTTGTTTGCTGGGTTCTTACCAAAAGATCAGTTTTCTGCACTGCCGCGGGCTCCTGAAAACCAACACAATGGCCGATCCTTCCAGCTGTGTTCGCTGAACCAGCACTCATTGCCCTTGGGGAGAATTGTTGCCCTCTCTGCTGTTGCCGTGTCTTTCTGCAGGCGGCACGGTGGCCCAGTGGTTAGCACTGCTGCCCCACGCCGCCGAGGACCCCGGTTCGATCCTGGCCCCGGGTCACTGTCCATTCTCCCCGTGTCTGCGTGGGTCTCGCCCCCACAACCCAAAGATGTGCAGGGGGGGGTGGATTGGCCTCGCTAAATTGCCCCTTAATTGGAAAATAATTGGGTGCTCTTAAAAAAGTGTTTTAAAACTCTCCCCTGCCAATGCAAGATGGCCAACGAAACCCGTCTGCACACTTGTCTGTAGGTGCGCTGAGCATGAGCGAGGAATTTTGCCCATCCAAGCTTGAGTCATGTCAGGGGCTATTTTTAAATTCTAAAATATCATTGTAAGTTGATGTAGCGAGATTTGTGAAATGAATGGAGACCTGGGGCGAAATTCTCCGGAAACGGCGCGATGTCCGCCGACTGGCGCCCAAAGCGGCGCAAATCAGTCGGGCATCGCGCCGCCCCAAAGGTGCGGAATGCTCTGAGGGGCTAGGCCGGCGTCGGAGGAATTTCCGCCCCGCCAGCTGGCGCGGAAATGACATCTCCGGGCGGCGCATGCGCGGGAGCGTCAGCGGCCGCTGACAGTTTTCCGCGCATGCGCAGTGGAGGGAGCCTCTTCTGCCTCCGCCATGGTGGAGGCCGTGGCGGAGGCGGAAGGGAAAGAGTGCCCCCACGGCACAGGCCCGCCCGCGGATCGGTGGGCCCCGATCGCGGGCCAGGCCACCGTGGGGGCACCCCCCGGGGCCAGATCGCCCCGCTCCCGCCCCCCAGGACCCCGGAGCCCGCCCGCGCCGCCTTGTCCCGCCGGTAAGGTAGGTGGTTTAATCCACGCCGGCGGGACAGGCATTTTAGCGGCGGGACTTCGGCCCATCCGGGCCGGAGAATCGCCGGGGGGGTCCGCCAACCAGCGCGGCGCGATTCCCGCCCCCGCCGAATATCCGTTGCCGGAGACTTCGGCAACCGGCGGGGGCGGGATTCACGGCAGCCCCCAGCGATTCTCCGACCCGGCGGGGGGAGTCGGAGAATCTCGCCCCTGCAGTCAGACAGATAAGAAATCAGAATATAAATGAGTCCCACAGAAACAAGCTGTAGAACGGAGTAATGCTAGTCCAACGTGAGGTGAGGGGGGAGAGGTGGAAGAGTCAGGTTCATTCAGTGGATCGGCACATCACTGACCCGGTTAATTGCCTTGCGAAGGTGGTGGAGTGCTGCCTTCTTCAACCGCAGTAGTCCATCTGATGTAGGTACACCCACAGTGCTGTCAGAGAGGCGATTCCAGGATTTTGACGCAGCGACAGTGAAGGAACGACGATCTATTTCCAAGTCAGGATGGTGTGTGGCTGGGGGAGGACCTTCCAGGTGCTGGGGTTCCTCTAGTAGGTAGCGGTCGTGGGTTTGGAAGGTGCTGCCTGAGGAACCTCGGTAAGTTCCTGCAGTGCATCTTGTAGATGGTGCGCACGGCTGCCACTGTGCGTCGGGGTGGAGGGGCTGAATGTTTGTGGAAGCAATCAAGCAGGGCTGCTTTGTCCTGGATGGCATGCACGCTGCGACCGGCACGAACTCGCCCATGCGCACTGCGACCGGCACGAACTCGCCCATGTGCGCTGCGACCGGCGCGAACTCGCCCATGCGCGCTGCGACCGGCACGAACTCGCCCATGCGCGCTGCGACCGGCACAAACTCGCCCATGCGCGCTGCGAACGGCATGAACTCGCCCATGCGCACTGCGACCGGCACGAACTCGCCCATGCGCACTGCGACCGGCACGAACTCGCCAATGCGCACTGCGACCGGCACGAACTCGCCCATGCGCGCTGCGACCGGCACGAACTCGCCCATGCGCGCTGCGACCGGCACGAACTCGCCCATGCGCGCTGCAACCGGCACGAACTCGCCCATGCGCGCTGCGACCGGCACGAACTCGCCCATGCGCGCTGCGACCGGCACGAACTCGCCCATGCTCTCTGCGACCGGCACGAACTCGCTCATGCGCGCTGCGACCGGCACGAACTCGCCCATGCGCGCTGCGACCGGCACGAACTCGGCCATGCGCACTGCGACCGGCACGAACTCGCCCATGCGCGCTGCGATCGGCACGAACTCGCCCATGCGCGCTGCGACCGGCACGAACTCGCCCATGCGCGCTGCGACCGGCACGAACTCGCCCATGCGCGCTGCGACCGGCACGAACTCGCCCATGCGCGCTGCGACCGGCACGAACTCGCCCATGCGCGCTGCGACCGGCACGAACTCGCCCATGTGCGCTGCGACCGGCACGAACTCGCCCATGCGCGCTGCGACCGGCACGAACTCGCCCATGCTCTCTGCGACCGGCACGAACTCGCTCATGCGCGCTGCGACCGGCACGAACTCGCCCATGCGCGCTGCGACCGGCACGAACTCGGCCATGCGCACTGCGACCGGCACGAACTCGCCCATGCGCACTGCGACCGGCACGAACTCGCCCATGCGCACTGCGACCGGCACGAACTCGCCCATGCGCACTGCGACCGGCACGAACTCGCCCATGCACACTGCGACCGGCACGAACTCGCTCATGCGCGATGCGACCGGCACGAACTCGCCCATGCACACTGCGACCGGCACAAACTCGACCATGCGCGCTGCGACCGGCGCAAACTCGCCCATGTGCACTGCGACCGGCACGAACTCGCCCATGCGCGCTACGACCGGCGCGAACTCGCCCATGTGCACTGCGACCGGCACAAACTCGCCCATGCGCGCTGCGACCGGCACGAACTCGCCCATGCGCACTGCGACCGGCACGAACTCGCCCATGCGCACTGCGACTGGCACGAACTCGCTCATGCGCACTGCGACTGGCACGAACTCGCCCATGCACACTGCGACCGGCACGAACTCGCCCATGCGCGCTGCGACCGGCACGAACTCGCCCATGCGCGCTGCGACCGGCACGAACTCGCCCATGCGCACCGCGACCGGCACAAACTCGCCCATGCTCACTGCGACCGGCACGAACTCGCCCATGCGCGCTGCGACCGGCACGAACTCGCCCATGCGCGCTGCGACCGGCACGAACTCGCCCATGCGCACTGCGACCGGCACGAACTCGCCCATGCGCGCTGCGACCGGCACGAACTCGCCCATGCGCGCTGCGACCTGCACGAACTCGCTCATGCGCGCTGCGACCGGCACGAACTCGCCCATGCGCGCTGCGACCGGCACGAACTCGCCCATGCGCGCTGCGACCGGCACGAACTCGCCCATGCGCGCTGCGACCGGCACGAACTCGCCCATGCGCGCTGCGACCGGCACGAACTCGCCCATCCGCACTGCGACCGGCACGAACTCGCCCATGCGCGCTGCGACCGGCACGAACTCGGCCATGCGCACTGCGACCGGCACGAACTCGCCCATACGCGCTGCGACCGGCACGAACTCGTCCATGCGCGCTGCGACCGGCACGAACTCGCCCATGCGCACTGCGACCGGCACAAACTCGCCCATGCGCACTGCGACCCGCACGAACTCGCCCTTGCGCGCTGCGACCGGCACGAACTCGCCCATGCGCACTGCGACCGGCACGAACTCGCCCATGTGCGCTGCGACCGGCACAAACTCGCCCATGCGCGCTGCGACCGGCACGAACTCGCCCATGCGCACTGCGACCGGCACGAACTCGCCCTTGCGCGCTGCGACCGGCACGAACTCGCCCATGCGCACTGCGACCGGCACGAACTCGCCCATGCGCACTGCGACCGGCACGAACTCGCCCATGCTCACTGTGACCGGCACAAACTCGCCCATGCGCGCTGCGACCGGCACGAACTCGCCCATGCGCGCTGCGACTGGCACGAACTCGCCCATGCTCAGTGTGACCGGCACGTACTCGCCCATGCGCACTGCGACCGGCACGAACTCGCCTATGCGCGCTGCGACCGGCACGAACTCGCCCACGCGCACTGCGACCGGCACGATCTCGCCCATGCGCGCTGCGACCGGCACAAACTCGCCCATGCTCACTGCGACCGGCACGAACTCGCCCATGCTCACTGCGACCGGCACGAACTCGGCCATGCGCACTGCGACCGGCACGAACTCGCCCATGCTCAGTGTGACCGGCACGTACTCGCCCATGCGCACTGCGACCGGCACGAACTCGCCCATGCGCACTGCGACCGGCACGAACTCGCCCATGCGCGCTGCGACCGGCACAAACTCGCCCATGTGCACTGCGACCGGCACAAACTCGCCCATGCGCACTGCGACCGGCACGAACTCGGCCGTGCGCACTGCGACCGGCACGAACTCGCCCATGCTCAGTGTGACCGGCACGTACTCGCCCATGCGCACTGCGACCGGCACAAACTCGCCCACGCTCACTGCGACCGGCGCGAACTCGACCATGCGCGCTGCGACTGGCACGAACTCGCACATGCGCACTGCGACCGGCACGAACTCGCCCATGCGCACTGCGACCGGCACAAACTCGCCCTTGCGCACTGTGACCAGCACGAACTCGCCCATGCGCACTGCGACCGGCACGAACTCGCCCATGCGCGCTGCGACCGGCACGAACTCGCCCATGCGCGCTGCGACCGGCACGAACTCGCCCATGCGCACTGCGACCGGCACGAACTCGCCCATGCGCGCTGCGACCGGCACGAACTCGCCCATGCGCGCTGCGACCGGCACGAACTCGCCCATGCGCGCTGCGACCGGCATGAACTCGCCCATGCTCACTGCGACCGGCACGAACTCGCCCATGCGCGCTGCGACCGCCACGAACTCGCCCATGCTCACTGCGACCGGCACGAACTCGCCCTTGCGCGCTGCGACCGGCACGAACTCGCCCATGCGCACTGCGACCGGCACGAACTCGCCCATGCGCGCTGCGACCGGCACAAACTCGCCCATGCGCGCTGCGACCGGCACGAACTCGCCCATGCGCACTGCGACTGGCACGAACTCGCCCTTGCGCGCTGCGACCGGCACGAACTCGCCCATGCGCACTGCGACCGGCACGAACTCGCCCATGCGCACTGCGACCGGCACGAACTCGCCCATGCTCACTGTGACCGGCACAAACTCGCCCATGCGCGCTGCGACCGGCACGAACTCGCCCATGCGCGCTGCGACCGGCACGAACTCGCCCATGCTCAGTGTGACCGGCACGTACTCGCCCATGCGCACTGCGACCGGCACGAACTCGCCTATGCGCGCTGCGACCGGCACGAACTCGCCCACGCGCACTGCGACCGGCACGATCTCGCCCATGCGCGCTGCGACCGGCACAAACTCGCCCATGCTCACTGTGACCGGCACGAACTCGCCCATGCGCACCGCGACCGGCACGAACTCGCCCATGCGCGCTGCGACCGGCACGAACTCGCCCATGCTCACTGCGACCAGCACGAACTTGCCCATGCGCGCTGCGACCGGCACGAACTCGCCCATGCGCACTGCGACCGGCACGAACTCGCCCATGCGCACTGCGACCGGCACGAACTCGCCCATGCGCACCGCGACCGGCACTAACTCGCCCATGCTCACTGCGACCGGCACGAACTCGCCCATGCGCGCTGCGACCGGCACGAACTCGCCCATGAGCACTGCGACCGGCACGAACTCGCCCATGCGCACTGCGACCGGCACGAACTCGGCCATGCGCACTGCAACCGGCACGAACTCGCCCATGCTCAGTGTGACCGGCACGTACTCGCCCATGCGCACTGCGACCGGCACGAACTCGCCCATGCGCACTGCGACCGGCACGAACTCGCTCATGCGCACTGCGACCGGCACGAACTCGCCCATGCTCACTGCGACCAGCACGAACTCGCCCATGCGCACTGCGACCGGCACAAACTCACCCATGCGCGCTGCGACCGGCACGAACTCGCCCATGCGCACTGCGACCGGCACGAACTCGCCCATGCGCGCTGCGACCGGCACGAACTCGCCCATGCGCGCTGCGACCGGCACGAACTCGCCCATGCGCACTGCGACCGGCACGAACTCGCCCATGCTCACTGCGACCGGCACGAACTCGCTCATGCGCGCTGCGACCGGCACGAACTCGCCCATGCTCACTGCGACCGGCACGAACTCGCCCATGCGCACTGCGACCGGCACGAACTCGCCCATGCGCGCTGCGACCGGCACAAACTCACCCATGCGCGCTGCGACCGGCACGAACTCGCCCATGCTCACTGCGACCGGCACGAACTCGCTCATGCGCACTGTGACCGGCACGAACTCGCCCATGCGCACTGCGACCGGCACGAACTCGCCCATGCACACTGCGACCGGCACGAACTCGCCCATGCACACTGCGACCGGCACGAACTCGCCCATGCTCACTGCGACCGGCACGTACTCGCCTATGCGCGCTGCGACCGGCACGAACTCGCCCATGCGCACTGCGACCGGCACGAACTCGCCCATGCGCGCTGCGACCGGCACAAACTCGCCCATGCGCACTGTGACCGGCACGAACTCGCCCATGCGCACTGCGACCGGCACGAACTCGCCCATGCGCACTGCGACCGGCACGAACTCGCCCATGCGCACTGTGACCGGCACGACCTCGCCCATGCGCGCTGCGACCGGCACGAACTCGCCCAAGCGCGCTGCGACCGGCACGAACTCGCCCATGCTCCCTGTGACCGGCACGAACTCGCCCATGCTCACTGCGACCGGCACGAACTCGCCCATGCGCACTGCGACCGGCACGAACTCGCCCATGCTCACTGCGACCAGCACGAACTTGCCCATGCACGCTGCGACCGGCACGAACTCGCCCATGCGCGCTGCGACTGGCACGAACTCGCCCATGCGCGCTGCGACCGGCACGAACTCGCCCATGCGCGCTGCGACCAGCACGAACTCGCCCATGCTCACTGCGACCGGCACGAACTCGCCCATACGCGCTGCGACCAGCACGAACTCGCCCATGCGCACTGCGACCGGCACGAACTCGCCCATGCGCACTGCGACCGGCACGAACTCGCCCATGCGCACTGCGACCGGCACGAACTCGCCCATGCGCGCTGCGACCGGCACGAACTCGCCCATGCGCACTGCGACCGGCACGAAATCGCCCTTGCGCGCTGCGACCGGCACAAACTCGCCCATGCGCGCTGCGACCGGCACGAACTCGCGCATGCGCGCTGCGACCGGCACGAACTCGCCCATGAGCACTGCGACCGGCACGAACTCGCGCATGCGCGCTGCGACCGGCACGAACTCGCCCATGCTCACTGCGACCAGCACGAACTCGCCCATGCGCGCTGCGACCGGCACGAACTCGCCCATGCGCACTGCGACCGGCACGAACTCGCCCATGCGCACTGCGACCGGCACGAACTCGCCCATGCGCACTGCGACCGGCACGAACTCTCCCATGCGCGCTGCGACCGGCACGAACTCGCCCATGCGCACCGCGACCGGCACGAACTCGCCCATGCGCGCTGCGACCGGCACGAACTCGCCCATGCGCGCTGCGACCGGCACGAACTCGCCCATGCGCACTGTGACCAGCACGAACTCGCCCATGCTCGCTGCGACCGGCACGAACTCGCCCATGCTCACTGTGACCGGCACGAACTCGCCCATGCGCACTGCGACCGGCACGAACTCGCCCATGCTCACTGCGACCGGCACTAACTCGCCCATGCTCACTGCGACCGGCACAAACTCGCCCATGCGCGCTGCGACCGGCACGAACTCGCCCATGCGCACTGCGACCGGCACGAACTCGCCCATGCGCGCTGCGACCGGCACGAACTCGCCCATGCGCACTGCGACCGGCACGAACTCGCCCATGCGCACTGCGACCGGCACGAACTCGCCCATGCGCGCTGCGACCGGCGCGAACTCGCCCATGCGCGCTGCGACCGGCACGAACTCGCCCATGCGCACTGCGACCGGCACGAACTCGCCCATGCGCGCTGCGACCGGCACGAACTTGCCCATGCGCGCTGCGACCGGCACGAACTCGCCCATGCGCGCTGCGACGAGCAGGGACTCGCCCATGCACGCTGCGACCGGCACGAACTCGCCCATGCGCGCTGCGACCGGCACGAACTTGCCCATGCGCACTGCGACCGGCACGAACTCGCCCATGCGCATTGCGACCGGCACGAACTCGCCCATGCGCACTGCGACCGGCACGAACTCGCCCATGCGCGCTGCGACCACCACGAACTCGCCCATGCGCACTGCGACCGGCACGAACTCGCCCATGCGCGCTGCGACCAGCGCGAACTCGCCCATGCATGCTGGCTTCCTTCTCCGTGCCGTCCCCGACGCAACATGCGTAGGGCTACAGCGGCCAGCGCGGAGTAAAAGAGGCCAGCCTGCCGATCGGTAGGCCCCGTTCGCGGGCCAGGCCACGGAGGAGGGCCCCCCCCCCCCGGGGTCGGACCGCCCCTCCCCCACCACCGGGCCGCCCCCGACAGGATGGACGCTGAGGTCCCGCCGGGTAAGATCACACGTGAACGGCGTTGGCGGGACTCGGGCTTTCTTGGCGGCTCGGCTCATCCCGGCACCAATTGCGCCGACTCTCCGGTGACCGGAGAGTCGGTGGACCTGCGTCGGGGCGGCGGCGCGCGAATCGCACCCGGCCCACTGATCCTCCGAACCGGCGCGGGCTGAGAGAATCCCACCCAACAATTCCAGGGATCCAACTTGATCCACGACCGAAGTTTATCGAGGATACAGCTTCATTTATCGTAAATGACATTGCTGTACGATGTGATCCATGGCTTCCTTTCTGATTACTTTGGCTGGCTTCGACCCTCCCTGGAAAATTTGGTCACACGGGGTTCAGTCTCATTGTGGGATGACAGCGATTCTGCGGGTGGAACTCCCGTTGTTGCATGAGGAGAGGTACGATAGCTAAGGAGGAACCGTGAGATTTTGGTCCCTGAGGTTCATCCTGACATTTTTTTTAGGCCAGACTTGAAACTTTGGACACTCTCTCAGCTCGTCTGATTGATGCTGGGTGATAAGGCACAGGTCTAATATGCTTCATTCCATTGAGAGGGGTGAAGTTTTGAAACTTCAGCTCGTGGGAATATTGATGCATTGTCCGATACCATGACTTCAGGTAATCTGTGAGTTGAAAATCATTGCCGGAATCTTCTGATGATAGCCTGTGATGTAGGTGACCTGACCTCAATAATGTCCATCAAAAATATTGTGCCCAGGAATGGACCAACATAATTGATATGGATTCGCACCCCTGGCCATTCCCATGGGTACACCTTTGTTGCAGTTGGCACCATTGAAAGTGCTTGACTAGCTTCTCAATAGCAGCATCAATACCAGGCCACCACTAATAACCCCTAGCAAGCTTCTTCATCTTAGAAATGCTGGGATGAGTGCTGTGAATTTCATTTCCTCGGAAACTGTCAGTTCTCGCAAGTGGACATTTATCCAGCTTGGCACCTGATTAACTGTTAGTTTAAATTGCCGCAAATGCAGATGGTCTTGTCCGGTTTCAATACGGGGACTGTAGGCGCTGCCCATTCCAACAACTGAACTGGCTGGGTAATGCCAGTTGGCTTCGCAAATCGAGAACTGTGTCCCAGGGGTAATAGGCGAGGATCAAACGTGTTTCGGGAAAGGGAGGCAGTTCCCAGCGAATGTTAGAAGGCTACCCATTGTAATTATAATGGCCCCGGAGGGGCTGGAGGTGGAGGTGGCAGTGGCAATGGATACGGAGAAGGCGTTTGACCGGGTGGAATGGGAATATCTGTGGGAGGTGCTGGGGCGAGTTGGATTCGGGCAGGGGTTTGTGGACTGGGTCCGGTTGCTGTACAAGGCATCGGTCGCAAGTGTGCAGACGAACCGAGTGAGTTTGGGATATTTTGGTTTGCATCGGGGGACGAGGCAGGGGTGCCCGCTCTCCCCATTGTTCTTTCTTTGGCGATAGAGCCGTCGGTAATGGTGCTTAGGATGTCTCCCTGATAGCCCAGAGACGGATTTTGCTTGGGTGGGGGGACTTGGGGCCACCAAAGGCGGGTGCGTGGGTGAGCCACTTGGCAGAATTCCTGAGGCTAGAGGTCAGGTTCATCTTGAGGGGGTCGGTGGATGGGTTCACTCGGAGGTAGAAGCCATTTATTGACTTCTATAAGGAGGTTTGAGAGGTCATATGGATGATAATGGCACAATGGCATAGTGTAGATTAGATGGCTTTTGTTTCGGTGCAACATCGTGGGCCGAAGGGCCTGTACTGCGCTGTATTGTTCTATGTTCTATGTCTGCAAAGTGTGGGGGGGAAGGAACTAGGGGGGGGAGGGGTTAACTGGGGAAGGCATGATGGGAGAAGGGGGCGATATTGGGGGAGCAGGGGGGGGGAGTGGATTTTGGTTATTTATAATGTATGATTTTTCTTCTGCCGTTGTTTGTTTCAATGAATATGCCTTGAATAAAAAGGTCCAAAAGCAGGTTTCCAGCCATTTCTGCGTGGCCGCTTAGCTGATGGGACTCCGCCACAGACTAATCTATCCTGTAACATGTCATTTAAGGGGGGCTCCCAAAATCACAAAACACTGATAATTGTTGGAGTTTAGCAATGTAAATCATGCTCGAATTAAAGTTGAATCTCTTGAATACGACTGAGGATTGAGGTTGTAACTGAGCCCTCACTAAATCACAAGCTCGGGAAATGATTATGCAGTCGGGTGTGCTTAGGGCTGTACGACTGCAAATAAGGTTTGACAAGGCCTTGCAGGGGAGACTGATCAAGGAGGTAAGAGCCCATGGGGCCCAGAGCAATTTGGCAAATTGGATCCAAAATTGGCTCAGTGACAGGAGGTAACGGTCGAAGGTTGTTTTTTGTGGGTGGAAACCAGTGTCCAGTGGTGTTCCCCAGGGATCGGTACGGGGTCCCTTGCCGTTTGTAGTGTACATTAATGATCTCAACAGAAATGTGGGGTTCCAAATTACACCAAAATTGGTGGTGTGGTAAACAACGAGGAGGAAAGCCTCAGATTACAGGATGATATTGACGGGCTGGTTAGACGGCCATAACAATGGCAAATACAACTTAACCCTGAAAAGCGAGGGGTAATGTATTTTGGGAGGACGAGCAAGACAAGGGAATACACAATGAACGGTACAGAGGATCAGAGATGTTGCGCACAGTGTGTCTTTAACCCGTGTTCGGTGGACAAGTCGACTTCATTTCAAATCAATAGTCTTTATTCACACTGGTTAGCAATCAATCACACTTATCAGTTTAAATTATACCCCAGAACGTTAAAGTGCAACACCAAATCTTGACTTTGAGTGTCTGACAAGTACCCATACAGATGTTGGCCTTTAACCGTGATCTGGTCTCTGTCGTCCTCGATGTCCGGCCCTCGGTCTGGTCTGAGGCTCTGGCTGTGGCCTTCATTCTGTTTGGTGGCGTGATGATCCTCTTCGCCATGGCCGGTGAAGATCTCCGTTGTGGTGTTCTGTTGCACGCTGCTGCAGAGATTCTCAGGTGGTGCGGCACCCTTTACCTTCAGAGGTCTTTGCCCCCTTTTGGGCGGGCCCTGGCTCGTATACTCAGTTGATCAGGGCTCGATCACCCTGATCGATCAAGTCCAATCAGGGGCTGCCACACCAATTTCGGGGTGGGCCCTCAAAGGCCATGCCTGCAGGTGTTGGGGGCATGTAGGCTTTTCAAATAAGGAGTATGAGTGTCACTGTGTCTGCTAAACAGGATAGTTCTAGTGTTCCTGGGATGGCCAGCCTTTTTCCTGTGTATTGTGACGTCTAGGCTGTAGCTTGCTCATCAATGTTTATTTAAACTGCAGCCTGCTTGTCCTTTACTTGGCTACATTTCCCAGCATCCTTTGCAGGACGCCATCTTAGGTGGCCGTTCAGCCACAGTGGGATCTATAATAATAATCTTGATTAGTGTCACAAGTAGGTTTACATTACACTGCAATGAAGTTACTGTGAAAAGCCCCTAGTCGCCACATTCCGGCGCCTGTTCGGGTACACTGAGGGAGAATTCAGAATGTCCAATTCACCTAACAGCGCGTCTTTCGGGACTTGTGGGAGGAAACCGGAGCACCAGGAGGAAACCCACGCAGACACGGGGAGAACGTGCAGACTCCGCACAGACAGTGACCCAAGCCGGGAATCGAACCCGGGTCCCTGCCGCTGTGAATCAATAGTGCTAACCATGGTGCTACCGTGTCGCCCTTAGGGTGCATGTCCGTAGGTCTCTGAAGGCAGCAGGACAGGTAGATAAGGTGGTTAAGAAGGCATATCGGATTATTAGCCTTTATTAGCAAAGGCATAGAATATAAGAGCCAGAAGGTTATGAAGCAGCTGTATAAAACTCTGGTTCGGCTACAGCTGGAGAACTCTGCGCAGTTGTGGTCACCTCACTATAGGAAGGATGTGATTGCACTACAGAGGGTGCAGAGGAGATTCACCAGGATGTTGCTGGGCTGGAGCGTTTCAGCTATGTGGAGAGGCTGGATAGACTGGGGTTGTTCTCCTTAAAGCAGAGAAGGCTGAAGTGCACAGAATGATGAAGGGCATAGATAGGGCAGATCGGGAGAAACCTTTCGCCTTAGTAGATTGGCGCTTGATGGCCAGCACAGACAGGATGGGCCGAAGGGCGGGTTTCTGTGCTGTAAAATTCAATGACTCTGTGGTTATAGGTCAGAGAATTGCTTTGGGTTTCGCCTCCTCCCCTATTTCGTATGCTTGGAAATAATACCCAAGGTGCTCAACATATTGCGCCCAGTCCGCTGTGGAGGAGGCAAATGGGTCTATTGGGCCAAAGAGAGGTATTCTGGTGAGTACTTTTTTTTTTGATGACTTCAATTGAAACAGGACACTCATAGGTGTCGGGTCAGAGGCAGCATCAGGATAATTCATCCTCGTCGCCAGATGTAACAATGTACTTTTGCAGACTTCATTAGTGAACACAAAGGTTATTTATTACTGAGAATTGTACAGCAGCCACATGGCTGTAGCTAGCTCCCAAAACGCCTGTGCCTCGGAGCCTCTCTCACCATGGGGCGATTCCACACTCTGAGTCCCGATTGGTCACCCAGGCGAGGTGACCCTTACTCTGCTGTGTCGCCCTTAAAGGAACAATCACCATAGTTGGCGAACCACAACCTGGGGCTTTGTTTGAAGGCAGTAACCCTGTTTTTTTTTTTTGAGGGGGGGGGGCGAAAGGTTAAGACAATCATTGCCTTTGCCTTGGCACAAGACAACCAAGTCTGGTGGGTGGCCTGCGGAGATGGTCACGACATCTCTTCATCCTCTCCAGATAGCGGGGTGATTATGAATCAACAAACCAAATCAGATAACCCTGGGCAACGCATCATTTTCTCTATTATTTTTAAAAGAAGCGTTAGCTCCAGAAGGTTCCACACTGAGTACAATTCATCTTTCCAGAGTTATGAGTAGGACATAGCTTTACAGGGCACGGACAGACAATGGAAGGCAATCAAGGAGCAAATCGGCGAACTCCAAAAGTTGTTTATTCCTATTTGGCTCAAGAGTAGAAAGGGAACTGTGGCCAAACCACAGCTTACAGGGGAATTTAGAGATAGTGTTAGATTCAAAGAAGAGGCTTTCAAATGAGCAACAAAAGACAATAGACCTGAGGATTGGAAACAGGCTAAAATTCAGCAGAGGCGGACCAAGGGATTGATTGAGAAGGGAAAATACAATTTGAAAAGTACGCTAGCGGGGAACCTAAAAACTGACTGTATAAGTTTCTATAGGTATGTAAAGAGAAACAGATTAATTAAAAACTAATGTAGGCCCCTTACAGTTAGAAATGGGAGACTTTATAACAGGGAACAAAGAAATGGCTGAGGAACTAAATTTGTACTTTGCTTCTGTGAGTTCTGAGAAACATAACATTTAGTGAGGAGCTGAAGGAAATTAGTATTAATAGAGAAATGGTTTGGGGGAAATGAATATGATTGAAGCGGGATAAATCTCCAGGGCTTGTTAATCTTCATCCCAGAGTATTTAAGGAAGTGGCCCTAGAAATAGTAGATGCATTGGTGATCATTTTCCAAAATTCTTTGGACTCTGGAATGGTTCCTACAGATTGGAGGGCCGCGAATATATTTTATTTTTTAATCTGAAGTACCCAATTCATTTTTTTTTCCAATTAAGGGGCTTGGCCAATCCACGTAACCTGCGCATCTTTGGGTCGTGGGGCTGAGACCCACGCAGGCACGGGGAGAATGTGCAAACTCCACAGGGACAGTGACCCAGGGCCAGGATCGAACCCAGGTCCTCGATGCTGTGATGCAGCAGTGCTAACCACTGCGCCGCCCCTGGAGGGCAACTAATATACCCCTGCTATTCAGAAACGGAGGCAGAGAGAAAACAGGGAACTGCTTTGAAGATGTAACTAGTAGTGTTGACCAGGGAGAACCGGTGGTTGCGGTTTATTTAGACTTTCAGAAGGCTTTCGACAAGGTCTCACATAGCAGATTGCTATGTAAAGTTAAAGCACATGGGGTTACAGGTAGTGTCTTGAGATGGATAGAGAACTGGTTAGCAGACTGGAAGCAAAAAGTTGGAATAAATGTTCTATTTCTGATAGCAGGCAGTGACTAGTGAGGTACCACAGGGATCTGTGATAGGACCCCAACTGTTCATATTATATATTAGTGATTTAGCCGAGGGAACTAAATGTATTATCTCCAAATTTGCAGATGATACTAAGTTGGGTGGGAGGGTGAGCTGTGAGGAGGATGCAGAGATGGATCAGTGGGATTTGGAGAGGCTGAGTGAGTGGGCATATGCATGGCAGTATAATGTGCATAAATGTGAGGTTATGCGCTTTGGTCGCAAAAATAGGAAGGCAGATTATTATTTGAATGGTTGTAAAATGAGAGAGGTGGTTACTCAGCGAGACCTTGGTGTCCTCGTGTATCAGTCCTGAAAGTAAGCGATCAGGTACAGCAGCGGTAAAGACGGGAAATGGTATGTTGGCCTTATTGGCGAGAGGATTTGAGTATAGGAGGGATGTTTTACTGTTATTGTGTCGGGCATTGGTGAGGCCACACCTGGGGTATTGTGTGCAGTTTTAGTGTACTTATCCGAGGAAGGATGTTCTTGCTGTGGAGGGAGTGCAGCAAGGGTTTACCCGGCTGATTCCTGGGACGGCGGGACTGTCATACGAGGAGTGACTGTGGGCGCGATCCTCCGCTCTCGTAACGCTCGCGCTAGGACGTAACGAGGCCAGTGAATAGCGGGAAAGCCAAAATCAAGAAGCGTACCAGGCGCCAAACAGTTTGCAGTGCGACCAGCCCGCTGTACCAAGCGAAATCAGGGCCTTGCCGTAGCGTGGCGAGAAACCAATTAGCACTAACTCAGCCTCATTTCTAGACAATTAACGGAGCCACCCCACACCCAGCGGCCTCCTCTGGTGCTGACCGGTACTCCTTTTGAAAAATGTGAACTTGGCAGAAGGGTGGGGAGCCGAGGAGGTGAGCAGCCATCTTTGCTCACGGGCAGAAAGCCCGGCGGTGCGGGGCTTGCCATCCCGGTACTCGGCGGGGGCCCCTCACCCGGGGGTGGGGGGATCCTCTGCAGGGGGTAGGCCGCCATGGGAGGGTGGGGGCGGGGGGGGCTCGTGGCACCACCATGCCAACCCCTGGATGCCAACACCATTCCGGGGGCAACCCTTGTCCCTGCCCGCCTGCCGTACTGATCACCCACAACCCCGGGGCCTCAGGCTGCACGGCTGAAGGCTGCCGCTAATAGGGAGTGGGCAATCGCGGCTGAGGGAGCACTTTGCAGATGCCAAGTCGATTCCCGTGGGTGGACGGGCCACGTCGCAGGTGGGGGTCACTGGCTAGCATTCCGATCGCACCTTGATGGCTGGACAGTGTGAGAGGCAACATCACACACGCAGCAGCCAATATCCGAACACCCAGGGGATGGGACACAGCTCCTGGGACACGACCATGGCCGGCATGTGGGCGAGTGCCACGGGGAGCGGGGGAGGTTGCCTGGAGAGATAGGCAAAAGATCCGGGGGTCAGCCCGTATTAGGTAAGAAAGTGACAGAGACGTCATGTTTGTAAAAAAAGTTGTTTAATGTGCTGCACGACATCCCATTCCCGATAGTGCGCCCCCCCCATCCCCACCGCCCTCAATGGTGCTCAACATCCTTTGCCCTCCGACCTCTACCGCTACGTCTAGGTGTGTCCCCAGGACGCACATCTGAGCTGGAGGCAGCCAGCTGCTTACCTCGCCCCGTGGCCTTCGATGCCCCTGGTGGGCGTCCTCTGGGGCCGGGCTCACTTGCCGACGGCACACGCGCAGCCGTGCCGCCCTGTCCCGAGTGCTGACCCCAAGCCCCATCAGCGGAGTGGAACTCGGGAGGGCTGGGGGCCCTATCGCCGCCCGATGGGACGAGTCTGGGTTGGCTCTCAGTGTCACCTCCTCCCGCTCGGTGCCCACTGGGTCCTGGGGGTTCACCGTGGGGCGGAGGGGCACGGCGGGTTCGAGCCCCGGCTGCCCCTGCATCATCTGGCTCTGCCAGCCCCGGTGGGTCCCCATGGTCCGCACCATCGTGTCGACGCCCGCGCCGATGCTCCTCGGCGGCTGGGCTATGCTCTGCAGTCCCTCAGCAATGCCCACCTGCGACTGGGACAAGCTCCGCAGCCCCTCGGCCATTCCCGTCTGAGAGCGGGACGTGTCCCGCAGAACCTCAGCAAGGTCGGCCTGGTACTGGGTCACATCCCCCAGCGAGGCGGACATTCTGCCGAGACCCTCAGCCATGGCCGTCACCGACTGCGCGGCGCCCTGGACACCTTCACTCATGGTGCCGACCTCGTGCACCAGGCTCTCCCCTGCGGTCGCCACCCTGGCAGTGTTGGCCTCGGTGCCACTCACTGCCGGCGCCCATAGCCTCTGGGACTCCTCCAATCGGCTATGGATCTGCTGGGGTGTTGCTGCGTCTCCCTCTGGATGTCCCGGCCGCTCCCTATCGTCCCCATCAGCTCCGGGTAACCCTGTTCCAGAGGCTCAGCATCAGGCTGGGACCCAGCTGGGCCCTGGGATCCAGCAGCTCTCCGACTGCTGTCTCTCCTGGGGGTTCCTGCCTCCGCCTGATGTGCATCAGCAGCAGTGTGGTGCTCACCAGATTGGGCCCCGGAAGCCTCACCACTGACAGTTCCCACCGAGGTGTGTGTATCTGCGCTAGCGGAGGGTGGGGGTAACAGCTGTTTCGCGACTGCAACAGTTGCATCCTCGGAGCTCTCCTCCGAGGTGGTCTCCTGGGAGACAGGAGAGGGGGCCGCCCGGGACGGGCCAGTGCCGTCGGCTGGAGGGCCTGTGGGGGAATGGACATGTGGTCAGTGGGAGGGGTGAGTCAGTCAGTAAAGCAATAAGAACTCACATTTGCCAGATCCCCCGCGTGGAGCCCGGTGTTTCCTGACCTCCGCGGCGTCTGCCCTATCCTTCGGAGGGGGCTGAATGGGCTCCTCCTGTTCCTGTGTAACAGGCTCGAGGGGCTGAATGGGCTCCTCCTGTTCCTGTGCAACAGGCTCGAGGGGCTGAATGGGCTCCTCCTGTTCCTGTGTAACAGGCTTGAAAGGGGCTGAATGGGCTCCTCCTGTTCCTGTGTAACAGGCTCGAGGGGCTGAATGGGCTCCTCCTGTTCCTGTGCAACAGGCTCGAGGGGCTGAATGGGCTCCTCCTGTTCCTGTGTAACAGGCTCGAGTGGCTGAATGGGCTCCTCCTGTTCCTGTGTAACAGGCTCGAGGGGCTGAATGGGTTCCTCCTGTTCCTGTGTAACAGGCTAGAGGGGCTGAATGGGCTCCTCCTGTTCCTGTGTAACAGGCTAGAGGGGCTGAATGGGCTCCTCCTGTTCCTGTGTAACAGACTCAAGGTGCTGAATGGGATCCTCCTGTTCCTGTATAACAGACTCGAGAGGTTGAATGGGCTCCTCCTGTTCCTGTTTAACAGGCTTGAAAGGGGCTGAATGGGCTCCTCCTGTTCCTATGTAACAGGCTTGAAAGGGGCTGAATGGGCTCCTCCTGTTCCTGTGTAACAGGCTCGAGAGGGGCTGAATGGGCTCCTCCTGTTCCTGTGTAACAGGCTCGAGAGGGGCTGAATGGGCTCCTCCTGTTCCTGTGTAACAGGCTCGAGAGGGGCTGAATGGGCTCCTCCTGTTCCTGTGTAACAGACTCGAGAGGGGCTGAATGGGCTCCTCTTGTTCCTGTGTAACAGGCTCGAGAGGGGCTGAATGGGCTCCTCCTGTTCCTGTGTAACAGGCTCGAGAGGGGCTGAATGGGCTCCTCCTGTTCCTGTGTAACAGGCTCGAGAGGGGCTGGGTAAGTCCTGTTTATTGACGAGCAGTAACAGACAGAAATAAATGCTTCTCTTTTATTTTTACAGCTAAAAATTTACCAGCTGTTCAGCAAACACTGATGGCATTTGGAGGCAAATCAATTGCAAAAGACGATGGTTTCTTTCGAGGAGATCCCAGTTGGTTCCCACGGTGAGTCTCTGAAAAATCAGTAAATGTAAGGGACCTGTCCCGGGAGTGTTTGAATGGGGACAGTGTAGAGGGACCTTTACTCTGTATCTAACCCTGTGCTGTACCTGTCCTGGGAGTGTTTGATGAGGACAGTGTAGAGGGAGCTTTACTCTGGATCTAACCCTGTGCAGTACCTGTCCTGGGAGTGTTTGATGGGGACAGTGTAGAGGGAGTTTTACTCTGTATCTAACCCCGTACTCACCCTGTCCTGGGAGTGTTTGATGGGGACAGTGTAGAGGGAGCTTTACTCTGTATCTAACCCATGCTGTACCTGTCCTGCGAGTGTTTGATGGAGAAATTGTAGAGGGAGCTTTACTCTGTATCTAACCCCGTGCTGTACCTGTCCTGGGAGTGTTTGATGGGGAAAGTTTAGAGGGAGCTTTACTCTGTATCTAACCCAGTGCTGTACCTGTCCTGGGAGTGTTTGATGGGGACAGTTTAGAGGGAGCTTTCCGCTGTATGTAACCCCGTGCTGTTCCTGTGTTGGGAGCGTTTGATGGGGACAGTGTAGAGGGAGCCTTACTCTGTATCTAACCTTGTACTGTACCTGTCCTGAGATTGTTTGATGGGGACAGTGTAGAGGGAGCTTTACTCTGTGTCTAACGCTGTGCTGTACCTGTCCTTGGAGTTTTGATGGGGACAATGTAGAGGGAGCTTTACTCTGTATCGAACCCATGCTGTACCTGTCCTGGGAGTGTTTGATGAGGACAATGTAGAGGGAGCTTTACTCTGTATCTAACCCTGTGCTGTACCTGTCCTGGGAGTGTTTGATGAGGACAGTGTAGAGGGAGCTTTACTCTGTATCTAACCCATGCTGTACATGTCCTGCGAGTGTTTGATGGAGACATTGCAGAGGGAGCTTTACTCTGTATCTAACCCTGTGCAGTACCTGTCCTGGGAGTGTTTGATGGGGACAGTGTAGAGGGAGTTTTACTCTGTGTCTAACGCTGTGCTGTACCTGTCCTTGGAGTTTTGATGGGGACAATGGAGAGGGAGCTTTACTCTGTATCAAACCCATGCTGTACCTGTCCTGGGAGGGTTTGATGAGGACAATGTAGAGGGAGCTTTACTCTGTATCTAACCCTGTACTGACCCTGTCCTAGGAGTGTTTGATGGGGACAGTGTAGAGGGAGCTTTACGCTGCTTCTACCCCGTGCTGTACCTGTCCTGGGAGTGTTTGATGGGGAGAGTTTAGAGGGAGCTTTACTCTGTATCTAACCCCGTGCTGTACCTGTCCTGGGAGTGTTTGATTGGGACAGTTTAGAGGGAGCTTTCCGGTGTATGTAACCCCGTGCTGTTCCTGTGTTGGGAGTGTTTGATGGGGACAGTTTAGAGGGAGCTTTACTCTGTATCTAACCCCATGCTGTACCTGTCCTGGGAGTGTTTGATAGGGACAGTGTCGAAGGAGCTTTACCCTGTGTCTAACCCCATGCTGTACCTGTCCTGGGAGTGTTTGATGGGGACAGTGTTGAGGGAGCTTTACTCTGTATCTAACCCATGCTGTACCTGTCCTTGGAGTTTTGATGGGGACAGTGTAGAGGGAGCTTTACTCTGTATCGAACCCATGCTGTACCTGTCCTGGGAGTGTTTGATGGAATAAGTGTAGAGGGACCTTTACTCTGTGTCTAACCCTGTGCTGTACTTGTCCTGGGAGTGTTTGATGGGGACAGTGTAGAGGGAGATTTACTCTGTATCTAACCCTGTGCTGTACCTGTCCTGGGAGTGTTTGATGAGGACAGTGTAGAGGGAGCTTTACTCTGTATCTAACCCTGTGCTGTACCTGTCCTGGGAGTGTTTGATGGGGACAGTGTAGAGGGAGTTTTACTCTGTATCTAACCCCGTACTGACCCTGTCCTGGGAGTGTTTGATGGGGACAGTGTAGAGGGAGCTTTACGCTGCATCAACCCCGTGCTGTACCTGTCCTGGGAGTGTTTGATGGGGACAGTGTGAAGGGAGCATTACTCTGTATCTAACCCTGTACTGTACCTGTCCTGGGATTGTTCGATGGGGACAGTGTAGAGTGAGTTTTACTCTGTATCTAACCCTGTGCTGTACCTGTCCTGGGAGTGTTTGATGGGGACCGTGTAGAGGGAGCTTTACTCTGTATCGAACCCCGTGCTGTACCTGTCCTGGGAGTGTTTGATCGGCATAGTGTTGAGGGAGCTTTACTCTGTATCTAACCCCGTGCTGTACCTGTCCTGGGAGTGTTTGATGGGAACAGTGCAGAGAGAGCTTTACTCTGTATCTAACCCCGTGCTGTACCTATCCTGGGATTGTTTGACGGGGACAGTGTCGAGGGAGCTTTATTCTGTATCTAACCCTATGCTGTACCTGTTCTGGGAGTTTTGATGGGGACCGTGTCTAGGGAGCTTTACTCTGTATCTAACCCGGTGCTGTAGCTGTCCTGGGATTGTTTGACGGGGACAGTGTAGAGGGAGCTTTACTCTGTATCCAACACCGTGCTGTACCTGTCCTGGGATTGTTTGATGGCAACAGTGTAGAGGGAGCCTTACTCTGTATCTAACCCCGTGCTGTACCTGTCCTGGGAGTGTTTGATGGGTTCAGTGTTGAGGGAGCTTTACTTTGTATCTAACCCCGTGCTGTACCTGTCCTGGGAGAGTTTGATGGGGACAGTGTTGAGAGAGCTTTACTCTGTATCTAACCCCGTGCTGTACCTGTCCTGGGAGTGTTTGATGGGGAAAGTGCAGAGGGAGCTATACTCTGTATCTAACCATGTACTGTAACTGTACTGGGAGTGTTTGATGGGGACAGTGTAGAGGAGGCTTTACTCTGTATTTAACCCCGTGCTATACCTGTCCTGGGAGTGTTTGGTGGGGACAGTGTTGAGGGAGCTTTACTCTGTATCTAACCATGTACTGTACCTGTACTGAGAATGTTTGATGGGGACAGTGTAGAGGGAGCTTTACTCTGTGTCTAACCCCGTGCTGTACCTGTCCTGGGAGTGTTTGATGGGGACAGTGTAGAGGGAGTTTTACTCTGTTTCTAACTGTGTGCTGTACCTGTCCTGGGAGTGTTTGATGGGGACAGTGGAGAGGGAGCTTTACTCTGTACCTAACCCTGTGCTGCACCTGTCCTGGGAGTGTTTGATGGGGACAGTGTAGAGGGAGCTTTACTCTGTATCTAACCCTGTGCTGTACCTGTCCTGGGAGTGTTTGATGGGGACATTGTAGACGGAGCTTTACTCTGTATCTAACCCTGTGCAGTACCTGTCCTGGGAGTGTTTGATGGGGACAGTGTAGAGGGAGTTTTACTCTGTATCTAACCCCGTACTGTCCCTGTCCTGGGATTGTTTGATGGGGAGTGTAGAGGGAGCCTTACACTGTATCAAACCCCATGCTGTACCTGTCCTGGGAGTGTTTGATGGGGACAGTGTAGAGGAAGCTTTACTCTGTATCTAACCCCGTGCTGTACCTGTCCTGGGAGTGTTTGATGGGGAAAGTACAGAGGGAGCTATACTCTGTATCTAACCATGTACTGTACCTATACTGGGAGTGTTTGATGGGGACAGTGTAGCGGAGGCTTTACTCTGTATTTAACCCCGTGCTATACCTGTCCTGGGAGTGTTTGGTGGGAACAGTGTTGAGGGAGCTTTACTCTGTATCTAACCCTGTGCTGTACCTGTCCTGGGAGTGTTTGGTGGGAACAGTGTAGAGGCAGATTTACTCTGTATTTAAACCATGTACTGTACCTGTCCTGAGAATGTTTGATGGGGACAGTGTAGAGAGTGCTTTACTCTGTGTCAAACCCGGTGCTGTACCTGTCCTCGGAGTGTTTGATGGGGACAGCGTAGTGGGAGCTTTTCTTTGTATCTAACCCCGTGCTGTAGCTGTCCTGGGAGTGTTTGATGGGGACAGTGTAGAGGGAGCTTTACTCTGTACCTAACCCTGTGCTGCACCTGTCATGGGGGTGTTTGATGGGGACATTGTAGAGGGAGCTATACTCTGTATCTAACACCGTGCTGTACCTGTCCTGGGGGTGTTTGATGGGGACAGTGTAGAGGGAGCTTTACTCTGTATCTAACCCTGTGCTGTACCTGTCCTGGGAGTGTTTGATGGGGACATTGTAGACGGAGCTATAATCTGTATCTAACCCTGTGCAGTACCTGTCCTGGGAGTGTTTGATGGGGACAGTGTAGAGGAAGCTTTACTCTGTATCTAACCATGTGCTGTACCTGACCTGGGACTGTTTGATGAGGACAGTGTAGAGGGAGATTTACTCTGTATCTAACCCCGTGCTGTACTTATCCTGGGAGTGTTTGATGGGGACAGTGTAGAGGGTGATTTACTCTGTATCTAACCCTGTGCTGTACCTGTCCTGGGAGTGTTTGATGAGGACAGTGTAGAGGGAGCTTTACTCTGTATCTAACCCATGATGTACCTGTCCTGCGAGTGTTTGATGGAGACATTGTAGAGGGAACTTTACTGTGTATCTAACCCTGTGCAGTACCTGTCCTGGGAGTGTTTGATGGGGAGAGTTTAGAGGGAGCTTTACTCTGTGTCTAACCCTGTGCTGTACTTGTCCTGGGAGTGTTTGATGGGGACAGTGTAGAGGGAGATTTACTCTGTATCTAACCCTGTGCTGTACCTGTCCTGGGAGTGTTTGATGAGGACAGTGTAGAGGGAGCTTTACTCTGTATCTAACCCTGTGCTGTACCTGTCCTGGGAGTGTTTGATGGGGACAGTGTAGAGGGAGTTTTACTCTGTATCTAACCCCGTACTGACCCTGTCCTGGGAGTGTTTGATGGGGACAGTGTAGAGGGAGCTTTACGCTGCATCAACCCCGTGCTGTACCTGTCCTGGGAGTGTTTGATGGGGACAGTGTGAAGGGAGCATTACTCTGTATCTAACCCTGTACTGTACCTGTCCTGGGATTGTTCGATGGGGACAGTGTAGAGTGAGTTTTACTCTGTATCTAACCCTGTGCTGTACCTGTCCTGGGAGTGTTTGATGGGGACCGTGTAGAGGGAGCTTTACTCTGTATCGAACCCCGTGCTGTACCTGTCCTGGGAGTGTTTGATGGGCATAGTGTTGAGGGAGCTTTACTCTGTATCTAACCCCGTGCTGTACCTGTCCTGGGAGTGTTTGATGGGAACAGTGCAGAGAGAGCTTTACTCTGTATCTAACCCCGTGCTGTACCTATCCTGGGATTGTTTGACGGGGACAGTGTCGAGGGAGCTTTATTCTGTATCTAACCCTATGCTGTACCTGTTCTGGGAGTTTTGATGGGGACCGTGTCTAGGGAGCTTTACTCTGTATCTAACCCGGTGCTGTAGCTGTCCTGGGATTGTTTGACGGGGACAGTGTAGAGGGAGCTTTACTCTGTATCCAACACCGTGCTGTACCTGTCCTGGGATTGTTTGATGGCAACAGTGTAGAGGGAGCCTTACTCTGTATCTAACCCCGTGCTGTACCTGTCCTGGGAGTGTTTGATGGGTTCAGTGTTGAGGGAGCTTTACTTTGTATCTAACCCCGTGCTGTACCTGTCCTGGGAGAGTTTGATGGGGACAGTGTTGAGAGAGCTTTACTCTGTATCTAACCCCGTGCTGTACCTGTCCTGGGAGTGTTTGATGGGGAAAGTGCAGAGGGAGCTATACTCTGTATCTAACCATGTACTGTAACTGTACTGGGAGTGTTTGATGGGGACAGTGTAGAGGAGGCTTTACTCTGTATTTAACCCCGTGCTATACCTGTCCTGGGAGTGTTTGGTGGGGACAGTGTTGAGGGAGCTTTACTCTGTATCTAACCATGTACTGTACCTGTACTGAGAATGTTTGATGGGGACAGTGTAGAGGGAGCTTTACTCTGTGTCTAACCCCGTGCTGTACCTGTCCTGGGAGTGTTTGATGGGGACAGTGTAGAGGGAGTTTTACTCTGTTTCTAACTGTGTGCTGTACCTGTCCTGGGAGTGTTTGATGGGGACAGTGGAGAGGGAGCTTTACTCTGTACCTAACCCTGTGCTGCACCTGTCCTGGGAGTGTTTGATGGGGACAGTGTAGAGGGAGCTTTACTCTGTATCTAACCCTGTGCTGTACCTGTCCTGGGAGTGTTTGATGGGGACATTGTAGACGGAGCTTTACTCTGTATCTAACCCTGTGCAGTACCTGTCCTGGGAGTGTTTGATGGGGACAGTGTAGAGGGAGTTTTACTCTGTATCTAACCCCGTACTGTCCCTGTCCTGGGATTGTTTGATGGGGAGTGTAGAGGGAGCCTTACACTGTATCAAACCCCATGCTGTACCTGTCCTGGGAGTGTTTGATGGGGACAGTGTAGAGGAAGCTTTACTCTGTATCTAACCCCGTGCTGTACCTGTCCTGGGAGTGTTTGATGGGGAAAGTACAGAGGGAGCTATACTCTGTATCTAACCATGTACTGTACCTATACTGGGAGTGTTTGATGGGGACAGTGTAGCGGAGGCTTTACTCTGTATTTAACCCCGTGCTATACCTGTCCTGGGAGTGTTTGGTGGGAACAGTGTTGAGGGAGCTTTACTCTGTATCTAACCCTGTGCTGTACCTGTCCTGGGAGTGTTTGGTGGGAACAGTGTAGAGGCAGATTTACTCTGTATTTAAACCATGTACTGTACCTGTCCTGAGAATGTTTGATGGGGACAGTGTAGAGAGTGCTTTACTCTGTGTCAAACCCGGTGCTGTACCTGTCCTCGGAGTGTTTGATGGGGACAGCGTAGTGGGAGCTTTTCTTTGTATCTAACCCCGTGCTGTAGCTGTCCTGGGAGTGTTTGATGGGGACAGTGTAGAGGGAGCTTTACTCTGTACCTAACCCTGTGCTGCACCTGTCATGGGGGTGTTTGATGGGGACATTGTAGAGGGAGCTATACTCTGTATCTAACACCGTGCTGTACCTGTCCTGGGGGTGTTTGATGGGGACAGTGTAGAGGGAGCTTTACTCTGTATCTAACCCTGTGCTGTACCTGTCCTGGGAGTGTTTGATGGGGACATTGTAGACGGAGCTATAATCTGTATCTAACCCTGTGCAGTACCTGTCCTGGGAGTGTTTGATGGGGACAGTGTAGAGGAAGCTTTACTCTGTATTTAACCATGTGCTGTACCTGACCTGGGACTGTTTGATGAGGACAGTGTAGAGGGAGATTTACTCTGTATCTAACCCCGTGCTGTACTTATCCTGGGAGTGTTTGATGGGGACAGTGTAGAGGGTGATTTACTCTGTATCTAACCCTGTGCTGTACCTGTCCTGGGAGTGTTTGATGAGGACAGTGTAGAGGGAGCTTTACTCTGTATCTAACCCATGATGTACCTGTCCTGCGAGTGTTTGATGGAGACATTGTAGAGGGAACTTTACTGTGTATCTAACCCTGTGCAGTACATGTCCTGGGAGTGTTTGATGGGGAGAGTTTAGAGGGAGCTTTACTCTGTATCTAACCCCGTGCTGTACCTGCCCTGGGAGTGTTTGTTGGGGACAGCATAGTGGGAGCTTTACTCTGTATCTAACCCCGTGCTGTACCTGTCCTGGGAGTGTTTGATGGGGACAGTGTAGAGGGAGCTTTACTCTGTCTCTAACCCCGTGCTGTACCTGTCCTGGGAGTGTTTGATGGGGACAGCGTAGTGGGAGCTTGACTCTGTATCTAACCCTGTGCTGGACCTGTCCTGGGAGTGTTTGATGGAGACAGTGTAGTGGGAGCTTTACTTTGTATCTAACCCAGTGCTGTACCTGTCCCGGGAGTGTTTGATGGGGAGAGCGTAGTGCGAGCTTGACTCTGTATCTAACCCCGTGCTGTACCAGTCCCGGGAGTGTTTGAATGGGGACAGTGTAGTGGGAGCTTTACTTTGTATCTAACCCAGTGCTGTACCTGTCCCGGGAGTGTTTGATGGGGACAGTGTAGTGGAAGCTTTACTCCGTATCTAGCCCCGTGCTGTACCTGTCCTGGGAGTGTTTGATGGGGACAGCGTAGTGGGAGCTTTACTCTGTATGTAACCCTGTGTTGTACCTGTCCTGGGAGTGTTTGATGGGGTCAGTGCAGAGGTAGCTTTACTCTGTATCTAACCTCGTGCTGTACCTGTCCTCGGAGTGTTTGATGGGGACAGTATAGAGGGAGCTTTACTCTGTATCTAACCCGTGCTGTACCTGTCCTGGGAGTGTTTGATGGGGACAGTGTAGAGGGAGCTTTACTCTGTATCTAACCCTGTGCTGTACCTATCCTGGGAGTGTTTGATGGGGTCAGTGGAGAGGGAGCTTTACTCTGTATCTAACTCCGTGCTGTACCTGTCCTGGGAGTGTTTGATAGGGACAGTGTATTGGGAGATTTACTCTGTATCTAACCCTGTGCTGTACCTATCCTGGGAGTGTTTGATGGGGACAGTGTAGAGGGAGCTTTACTCTGTATCTAACACTGTGCTGTACCTGTCCTGGGAGTGTTTGATGAGGACAGTGTAGAGGGAGCTTTACTCTGTATCTAACCCATGCTGTACCTGTCCTGGGAGTGTTTGAAGGGGACAGGGTAGAGGGAGCTTTACTCTGTATCTAACCTCGTGCTGTACCTGTCCTGGGAGTGTTTGATGGGGACAGTGTAGAGGGAGCTTTACTCTGTATCCAACACCGTGCTGTACCTGTCCTGGGATTGTTTGATGGCAACAGTGTAGAGGGAGCCTTACTCTGTATCTAACCCCGTGCTGTACCTGTCCTGGGAGTGTTTGATGGGGACAGTGTAGAGGGAGCTTTACTCTGTATCTAACCCCATGCTGTACCTGTCCTGGGAGTGTTTGATGGGGACAGTGTTGAGGGAGCTTTACTCTGTATCTAACCCCGTGCTGTACCTGTCCTGGGAGTGTTTGATGGGGAAAGTGCAGAGGGAGCTATACTCTGCATCTAACCATGTACTGTACCTGTACTGGGAGTGTTTGATGGGGACAGTGTAGAGGAGGCTTTACTCTGTATTTAACCCCGTGCTATACCTGTCCTGGGAGTGTTTGGTGGGGACAGTGTTGAGGGAGCTTTACTCTGTATCTAACCATGTACTGTACCTGTACTGAGAATGTTTGATGGGGACAGTGTAGAGAGTGCTTTACTCTGTTTCTAACTGTGTGCTGTACCTGTCCTGGGAGTGTTTGATGGGGACAGCGTAGTGGGAGCTTTTCTTTGTATCTAACCCCGTGCTGTAGCTGTCCTGGGAGTGTTTGATGGGGACAGTGGAGAGGGAGCTTTACTCTGTACCTAACCCTGTGCTGCACCTGTCCTGGGAGTGTTTGATGGGGTCAGTGTAGAGGGAGCTTTACTCTGTATCTAACCCTGTGCTGTACCTGTCCTGGGAGTGTTTGATGGGGACATTGTAGACGGAGCTTTACTCTGTATCTAACCCTGTGCAGTACCTGTCCTGGGAGTGTTTGATGGGGACAGTGTAGAGGGAGTTTTACTCTGTATCTAACCCCGTACTGTCCCTGTCCTGGGATTGTTTGATGGGGAGTGTAGAGGGAGCCTTACACTGTATCAAACCCCATGCTGTACCTGTCCTGGGAGTGTTTGATGGGGACAGAGTAGAGGAAGCTTTACTCTGTATCTAACCATGTGCTGTACCTGACTTGGGACTGTTTGATGAGGACAGTGTAGAGGGAGATTTACTCTGTATCTAACCCCGTGCTGTACCTGTCCTGGGAGTGTTTGATGGGGAAAGTGCAGAGGGAGCTATACTCTGTATCTAACCATGTACTGTACCTGTACTGGGAGTGTTTGATGGCGACAGTATAGAGGAGGCTTTACTCTGTATTTAACCCCGTACTATACCTGTCCTGGGAGTGTTTGATGGGGACATTGTAGACGGAGCTTTACTCTGTATCTAACCCTGTGCAGTACCTGTCCTGGGAGTGTTTGATGGGGACAGTGTCGAGGAAGCTTTACTCTGTATCTAACCATGTGTTGTACCTGACCTGGGACTGTTTGATGAGGACAGTGTAGAGGGAGATTTACTCTGTATCTAACCCCGTGCTGTACTTATCCTGGGAGTGTTTGATGGGGACAGTGTAGAGGGTGATTTACTCTGTATCTAACCCTGTGCTGTACCTGTCCTGGGAGTGTTTGATGAGGACAGTGTAGAGGGAGCTTTACTCTGTATTTAACCCATGCTGTACCTGTCCTGCGAGTGTTTCATGGAGACATTGTAGAGGGAGCTTTACTGTGTATCTAACCCTGTGCAGTACCTGTCCTGGGAGTGTTTGATGGGGAGAGTTTAGAGGGAGCTTTACTCTGTATCCAACCCCGTGCTGTACCTAACCTGGGAGTGTTTGATTGGGATAGTATAGAGGGAGCTTTACTCTGTATCTAACCCCGTGCTGTACCTGTCCTGGGAGCGTTTGTTGGGGACAGCATAGTGGGAGCTTTACTCTGTATCTAACCCCATGCTATACCTGTCCTGGGAGTGTTTGATGGGGACAGTGGAGAGGGAGCTTTACTCTGTATCTAACCCCGTGCTGTACCTGTCCTGGGAGTGTTTGATGGGGACAGCGTAGTGGGAGCTTGACTCTGTATCTAACCCTGTGCAGTACCTGTCCTGGGAGTGTTTGATGGGGAGAGTTTAGAGGGAGCTTTACTCTGTATCTAACCCCGTGCTGTACCTGTCCTGGGAGTGTTTGATGGGGACAGCGTAGTGCGAGCTTGACTCTGTATCTAACCCCGCGCTGTACCTGTCCCGGGAGTGTTTGAATGGGGACAGTGTAGTGGGAGCTTTACTTTGTATCTAACCCAGTGCTGTACCTGTCCCGGGAGTGTTTGATGGGGACAGTGTAGTGGAAGCTTTACTCCGTATCTAGCCCCGTGCTGTACCTGTCCTGGGAGTGTTTGATGGGGACAGCGTAGTGGGAGCTTTACTCTGTATCTAACTCCGTGCTGTACCTGTCCCGGGAGTGTTTGATAGGGACAGTGTATTGGGAGATTTACTCTGTATCTAACCCTGTGCTGTACCTATCCTGGGAGTGTTTGATGGGGACAGTGTAGAGGGAGCTTTACTCTGTATCTAACACTGTGCTGTACCTGTCCTGGGAGTGTTTGATGAGGACAGTGTAGAGGTAGCTTTACTCTGTATCTAACCCATGCTGTACCTGTCCTGGGAGTGTTTGATGGGGACAGTGTAGAGGGAGCTTTACTCTGTATCTAACCCATGCTGTACCTGTCCTGGGAGTGTTTGATGGGGACAGTGTAGAGGGAGCTTTACTCTGTATCTAACACTGTGCTGTACCTGTCCTGGGAGTGTTTGATGGGGACAGTGTAGAGGGAGCTTTACTTTGTATCTAACCCCCGTGCTGTACCTGTCCTGGGAGTGTTTGATGGGGACAGTGTAGAGGGAGCTTTACTTTGTATCTAACCCCCGTGCTGTACCTGTCCTGGGAGTGTTTGATGGGGACAGTGTAGGAGCTTTACTCTGTATCTAACCCCGTGCTGTACCTGTCCTGGGAGTGTTTGATGGGGACAGTGTAGAGGGAGCTTTACTCTGTATCTAACCCCGTGCTGTACCTGTCCTGGGAGTGTTTGATGGGGACAGTGTAGAGGGAGCTTTACTCTGTATCTAACCCCGTGCTGTACCTGTCCTGGGACTGTTTGATGGGGACAGTGTAGAGGGAGATTTACTCTGTATCTAACCCCGTGCTGTACCTGTCTTGGGCGATGGGCACTGTGCAAAGCCGGGGGGGGGCGGGGGGGGGGGTTGAGAGAGACGGGTAATTTTATCTGACACCAGTTGGCTCACTTTGCTTTTAAACCAGGAAAGCTGCACAGAACCCTCGCTCCTTCACCGACGAACAGATGCGGCAGGGGCAGTCCATCATTGGGCTGCAGATGGGAACGAATCAGGGAGCCTCGCAGGCGGGCATGACCCCCGCTGGACTAAGCCGACAGATCAAGAGAAATTAGATGCGGCCGTCACGGACTCCATGACAATTGTGTGGTTTGTGAATGGGGGATGGCACAAGTTCTTTTCATTAAACAAAAACCTTCTGTATTGATTCTGCATCTGTGTGCTTGTTTTCTGAGAGAGAGGGACTGAGAGACACCAGTCAGCGTACAGATATCTCCCTGAGAGAGAGACTGAGAGACACCAGTCAGTGTACAGATATCTCCCTGAGAGAGAGGGACTGAGAGACACCAGTCAGTGTACAGATATCTCCCTGAGAGAGGGACTGAGAGACACCAGTCAGTGTACAGATATCTCCCTGAGAGAGAGAGACTGAGAGACACCAGTCAGTGTACAGATATCTCCCTGAGAGAGACTGAGAGACACCAGTCAGTGTACAGATATCTCCCTGAGAGAGGGACTGAGAGACACCAGTCAGTGTACAGATATCTCCCTGAGAGGGAGGGACTGAGAGACACCAGTCAGTGTAAAGATATCTCCCTGAGAGAGAGGGACTGAGAGACAGCAGTCAGTGTACAGATATCTCCCTGAGAGAGGGACTGAGAGACACCAGTCAGTGTACAGATATCTCCCTGAGAGAGAGAGACTGAGAGACACCAGTCAGTGTACAGATATCTCCCTGAGAGAGGGACTGAGAGACACCAGTCAGTGTACAGATATCTCCCTGAGAGGGAGGGACTGAGAGACACCAGTCAGTGTACAGATATCTCCCTGAGAGAGAGGGACTGAGAGACAGCAGTCAGTGTACAGATATCTCCCTGAGAGAGTGGGACTGAGAGACACCAGTCAGTGTACAGATATCACCCTGAGAGAGAGGGACTGAGAGACACCAGTCAGTGTACAGATATCTCCCTGAGAGAGAGTGACTGAGAGACACCAGTCAGTGTACAGATATCTCCCTGTGAGAGAGAGACTGAGAGACACCAGTCAGTGTACAGATATCTCCTTGAGAGAGAGGGACTGAGAGACACCAGTCAGTGTACAGATATCTCCCTGTGAGAGAGAGACTGAGAGACACCAGTCAGTGTACACAGATATCACCCTGAGAGAGACTGAGAGACACCAGTCAGTGTACAGATATCTCCTTGAGAGAGAGGGACTGAGAGACACCAGTCAGTGTACAGATATCACCCTGAGAGAGAGGGACTGAGAGACACCAGTCAGTGTACAGATATCTCCTTGAGAGAGAGGGACTGAGAGACACCAGTCAGTGTACACAGATATCTCCCCGAGAGGGAGGGACTGAGAGACACCAGTCAGTGTACAGATATCTCCCTGAGAGTGAGGGACTGAGAGACACCAGTCTGTGTACAGATATCTCCCTGAGAGAGAGGGATTGAGAGACACCAGTCAGTGTACAGATATCTCCCTGAGAGAGGGACTGAGAGACACCAGTCAGTGTACAGTTATCTCCCTGAGAGAGAGGGACTGAGAGACACCATTCAGTGTACAAATATCTCCCTGAGAGAGAGGGACTGAGAGACACCAGTCAGTGTACAGATATCTC